>NC_089582.1:10050989-10350989 GCF_019320115.1 Miscanthus floridulus
TACGGATTCGGTCGGATTAAATATAGAAAACGATGCGGTTCGGTTCGGGATATTTCCGTTCCGTTTTCATCCTTAGCTGGGATGGGTTGGCCAGACAAAAGCAGGAGTGTCCCTTGCAGCAGCAACGCATATTGGGTGAAATTTGGAAATTTGATTATTGTAGTATTTTTATTTTTAGTTGACAATTAATATTTAATTATGGACTAATTAGGTTTAAAACGTTTGTCTCGTGATTTTCAACCAAACTGTGTAATTTTTTTTTTTTCTATGTTTAATACTCCATACACGTATCGTAAGATTCGATATAATAGTGTTACCGTAGCACTTTTTGAGAAATTTTTTTGAACTCAACAAGGGCAAACAATACATCATGGTGCTGCCTGCAAATATAGGGGGGTGTCCGGCTTCCACCTACTTGCGGATGTTTCGGCTGATTTCCAACGATTTAATAGTATTGTGTGAGAGAATAAGCTGCAAGCTGGAAATAGTTCACGGAGTGAGTGGGCGGACAAAACCAAAGCAGATCCAGACGGTAGGCACGGGCGCACGGCCCATTGCCAAACGCAGTGGGCTAGGAGGCCAGGCCGGAAATAAATAAAGGCCGCTGGGCATTACTGTACTGTAGGGTCATGCGTTGCCGACAGCAGCACCACCCACTGCCGAGGCAAGGCACGGGGTGCTTTTCTTTTCTGTCTTCTCCTATGGCTATGTGCGTGTGTTGTGACAGGAGAGGAGGAGGCGCATCAACTTTTGAGATGGCGAGAGGCCAGATGTGGTGGTGGACCCTGAACCAGAGGAGGAGAAACGAGAGGACGGACGGTAAACGAATGAATGAATTCGTTGGCTGTTCTAAATTAATTTTTATTTTTGAATGAGAGGTTGTGCAAACTAACGATCTGTTTGGCAGGGCTCTGAAAATGGCTCCGGCTCTAGCTGAAGCCGTTCCGGAAAACGTTTGGTAAAACGACTCCTTCGCACTCGACGACGTGAACCCACGTCAAAGAGCCACACGGAGCTTGTTTTTGAGTTTTTTCCTGAGCAGATAAAAAATAGCTCCGACTTCCTATGCGAAACCTTTTTCAAAGCAGAGCCGAAGCTAAAACCCCTGTAGATTAAAGAGTCCTACTGCTACCGTAGCAGCAAGCAAACACAGCAAAAGCAGCAAGCTTGGCAATTGCCATTGCAATTTGCATTGGTGATTGGTCCCCCGGTCGAGCACGGGCGGCAGCGGCTCGTCCCCCTCCCCCCTCGTCAAAAGGAGAGGAGAGGCTCACTCGGCCATTTTCCTTCTTTCCCTCCTATCCATCGAGTCTATCCCCTTTTTTCTTCTTCCATCAATCTTCGTCACTACTCCCCCTGCACACCGCACGCCAAGGCCAAGAACAAGGCCCCGATTCCATTCGAAAACCCTGCTCGCCGCCGGCTGCCTCATCTAATCTAATCTGCAATTCCCCATTCCCTTCCGTCCCTTGACAAGTTGCCATTCACATGCATGCTGCAGCCTGGAGAGGGAGGAAAGCAGAAGAAATCCCTTGTCAACTCCATCGCCATCGCCAGATGAGATCCATCCATGCCAATGCAATCAGCACCAGCAAGCTAGCATTTTTCGTCTGATTCATTTCTCTCTCTTTTTCCTTCTCACTCTTGCTATCTCTGCAGCTTCATTTCCCTCATCGCTGTAACAGTATCTACTGCTGCGATGGCAATGCAAATGCCGCCGCCGCTTCTCCCCTCCCTCACCCTCTTCCTCTGCCTCTCGCTTGCGCTGCTGCTACTACCACCTCGCCCCGCCTCCGCCGTCTCTTCTTCCCCGTCCTTCTCCCTCGACTTCTTCCCCGCCGCCGGCGCCATCGCGCAGCTCGCCCTCTCCGTAGGCGCCAGCGCCAATGCCACCTCCGGCGCCGTCTCCATGCCCATCCCAGGCGCACGGGTCCAGTACAGGACCCCCATTGCCGCGTCCGCACTCCGGCCCGGATTCTCCACCCACTTCTCCTTCGCCCTCCCTCCTCCCGCCCCGTCCTCCTCCTCCTCCCTCGCCTTCTTCCTCACGCCCTCCGCCTCCCGCTCGCCCCCAGCCCTCTCCGTCGTCTTCTCCGCGCGCCACGTCCGCCTCGACCTCGCCGGCCGCACCGTCCTCCAGACGGAGACACACCATCCCGTTCACACCACCCCAAGCCTCCAGCTGCTGCACCTGCACGCCTGGATAGACTACCACAGCAGCAACTCTTCTTCCAATCCCGCCACGGACACGCTCCACGTCCGGCTCGCCGCCACGCGCACCCCCACCACCACCCACCACCCGACCCCTACCCCGACCCCGCCGCTGCTCTCCTACCCGTTCCATCTGCCCCCCGTCCTCCGCAGGGGCCCCATCCTCGCCGGATTCCGGACCTCCTCCGGCAACTGCACACTCTTCACCTGGGCGTTCCGCGCGGCTCCCAACCGGATGCACTCCATGCCGCTCAACCCCACCGACTTCCTCACCACGCCGCCGCCAGAACGCGTTGCCAGCGCCAGCGCCCGCGCGCCCGCCCTCGACCGCCGCTACAGCAGCCCCTGGGGCGCTGCGCTGTCCCTGCTGCTCGCGGCTGCGGCTGGTGCAATGCTCACCTTCCTTGTGCTCTTCCTCTGGTACTCCGTGGCCAAGCGCCGGCCCGTCGCACCGGTGGAGTACCCCATGCACCCCTCACACCTCGTCTACGAGAAGATTGTGCTCGTGCGGGTCAAGGACGACGCCGCGGTTGCCGATTCCGCCGGGAACAAGTAGATGCTCCCACCACCACCGACACCACGCTTTCTGTTCTGCTGGTAACATCAACCAAGCAAGTAGATGCTGCCTTTCACTTTTTTTCTTGCTGTATTTTTTTCCACTTCACTAGTTCACTTCTGCTGCATTTGCAATCGTGTTGTAATTACCTGTAGTAGTAAAGTAGTAGTAAGTACCATGAGCCCAACGTGGTGGAAACTGCAGATTTTGCCTCCCAAACACAACAGGGCAAACTCTGCTTTTTCCACCCAAATTACCTTCAATAAGCTAGCTAGTAGAAGAGTGCTTCTTTTTGTTTTTGTGATCTTTGTTCCTAATCAACTTGTAACACTGTTGCTACCGATGTGTTTCCTTTCTTGCGCTGATGCTGCTTAGTACTCCTAATTTTGTTTCTGTACTTAGTTGTGTTTCACTCCTCCGCTCTAACGGGCAAAACTGATCTTTCTTTTCCTTACATATAATAAATGCATACTAATCTTCACCATAAATCGGTTCAATCGCCAATTCACCATGGCTTCGTATTATACTGCTTTGAAATGGTAGCATTCTTCTGTCTCGCTACATATCCTACGCTGTGGTCAGGTCATGTTACATTAAGTTTCAGCACATCCATAAATCGCAGTAGGGTTCTTCTTTTCCCTCCTGGTTGGAAAGTCATGCATCATATGTTTCTCTATTCATATTCCTTCTGCAAGACCTCGTCTGGTAGACATAAAACTCCAAGCTGCCCTGTCCTCTGTGGTTCATCAATATCTAGTTTCGGCCTACTAGTAGTATGTATTAGCTTTTGATGTAGACTCAAAGCACTCAAAGCAGCTCCAGCTCCAAGTTTGACCATGTTGATACATCTCTCTCAAGTTGCCAACAAAGTGGGGGTAAAGTCCAACTTGGAGCAAGTGACCTGCATTTCATATTTCTGGATAGAGGCCGAAGATTTGATTTGGGCTGCTTTCGGTTAGCCAAAGTGACTTTGCATTATGATACTGTATGGGTGGAGATACGAGGACTATATATATGTTTTCATAGTTATGCTTTCAGTTGGGACTTGGGAACTACAAAACAGAATATGGAATCCAGGGTTGCTCTTACCTTTTCTTCCCTTTTCTTTCTGCGGTAATAATTCACACCTTACCTTTTTCTTCCATTTTCTTTCTGCTATAATAATTGGACACCTGAATTTTTCGGTTCATTGTGGCTTCATTTCATGCTGCCAAAATTAGGGTGCAAGTGCATCTTTCAAAACCACGAAGTTCAGGTGAGTAGCTGAATTGCCTTCAGTTAGGATTGATGCCTTTTGGAACCGGATGCTGCTGTTAGTGGACCAGAGATATATGTATGTTATGGACTCTATAATGTCAGCTGAGTGTGGTCATCAGTAGTTATTAGTCTTGACAGCTGTTGGACAGGCTATTGTACATTTGTACAAGAGTATATGCATCTGTTGGAGAGAAATTGTTTACCTTTTGAATGGTGTGCTTTTGCACCGTGGCATAATGAATGCTGTAATATTTGCTTTGGCCCTTGTTGTGACTTGTGAGAATCACATTCAAGCTCCAGCATGGATGATGTTGCTATCTCTTGGGTGTACCCAAAAGGAATAACCTTCTCCTTGGCCATTTCATTTCGGATTAAGAAGATGAGAAAGCACCTTTCTTTCTAAAACAACAGTGCCTTTTGGGAACTACAAAACAGAATATGGAATCCAGGATTGCTCTTAGGTTTTTCTTCCCTTCTCTTTCTGTACAAGTGTCTCCAAGGTGGTGAGATATTTGACCCCTGAAATTTTTGGTTCATTACTGCAAGAGCATTTCTGCAACCAACAGTCAACAAACAGAATTACCTGACCAGAGATTGTATGTTTTACATTCTACAATGTCAGCTGAGTGTGGTCATCATTAGTCATTGATCTTGACAAGTGTTACCCAGGATATTGTACGAGAGTGCATCTGTTTGGAGAAAACTGTTTGCCTTTTTAATGGTTAGTTTTTGCACTATGGAATGATGAACCACCACAATATGCAAGATGATGTAACGTTTGCTTTGGCCCTTCTGTGCTGATGATCGGAAGAGCTGCGGCTGCACAGTTTTAGCTACAGTATCGTGTAGGTTTTTAGCTGCAGCCGCAGCGCCTTGAAGCAGATAAGAGCCATTGATGTGTTTTTTTTGCCTCGTGGGTGGTGGTGGGTGGTTGCTATGGCTCTTCCAAATTACAGGACATTATAGTTTTTACGTAGGGGGTGTTTGAATCCTTGGCTAAAGTTTAACTCTTGTCATATCGAATGTTCAAATATTAATTAGGAGGACTAAACATGAGATAATTATAAAACTAATTGCAGAAACTGTGGCTAATTCATGAGCGAATCTATTAAGCTTAATTAATCTATCACCAACACATGTTTTGTTTACTACTAATTGGGCTTAATAGATTTGTCTCGTGAATTAGTCCTCATTTATGTAATTAGTTTTATAATTAACCTATGTTTAATACTTCTGATTAGCATTAAACATCCGATATGATGGGGCTAAACTTTAGCCTCCTGGTATCCAAACGGGTCTATAGTGTATATCTAAATGCATATCAAAAGCTATATATCTCGAAAAGCTAAAATGTTTCATGTACGCTGGTTACGTATATTTCATAAAAAGTATCTCGCGTGGTGAGTGGGCATCTGAAATGAGTCAAATATTCCCGATGGATGATGGATAGGCGGCCAGCGGCCACTAGTGAGCCCTGACTTTGGTAAATGCTTCTGCAGGATGGACTTTCTTGATCCTGTGCACTGCACACAGGCATGATACATGAATATGCATATGCCTATTGCTATTGGTGACGGTTCATAAAAAGTATCTCGCGTGGTGAGTGGGCATCTGAAATGAGTCAAATATTCCCGATGGATGATGGATAGGCGGCCAGCGGCCACTAGTGAGCCCTGACTTTGGTAAATGCTTCTGCAGGATGGACTTTCTTGATCCTGTGCACTGCACACAGGCATGATACATGAATATGCATATGCCTATTGCTATTGGTGACGGCGATCTCACCTGTGACCCGGAGATGTCTGAACTACAAGGGCACATCACAGTCCACGTATATTGATCGTCTCTTTCTTCTTTGTCCTATTTACTTGTGCGCATGGATTCTCTAACTTTGTTGGTTTCAATTTCATCTAGTCGTCATGTCTTTTCTGTTTTTACTTTTTTGGACCATTGAATCCGATTGTGTCAAGAAAAAGATTCCTTTTTGCACGCTTAATTTAGACAGTATGATATGGTATGTGTTCGAAAAGGGAATTGATATGGGTCAAACATATGTAATTCAGCACCTTGTTTTTTTTGCGAAGATTTATCTCCTACAACTAAAAAAACAAAGTGTGGATATTTTTTTGTGCGACATTTATTTTGGTTCGTCCGTCTGCCTATCCATGCGAATCGCCTCCCCCTCAGCCCCGACGCATCCCACCCCGCGCGACTCCCCCGACGCCTCCTCTCCCACGCGTGCGACGACGACTCCTCCATCTCTCATCCCACCAGGCGAGGGAGCCGCCCACCAGGTGAGGGCACCGGTCAAGGACGCCAGGCCGCCTGCCAGCGGCCACCACGGCGCAGGCCCCCTCCCTCATCCCCACGCGGGCGGGTCCCGCACTAGATCCGCCGCCACCCGCACCACCCCGACGCCCACGGCCTCCGCCTCCGATGACGACGACCTCGACGCCCACGGCTGCGGCCACTGCTGCACCGTGGCTCGAACCCAGGCCGGAGGCGGAGCTGACCCTCGACACCGTACCTGCGGCCACCACTCCCCGCCTCCACTTCGGGCCCCACAGGCAGCAGCACATCCGCTTCCCCTCCCTCCGCCTCCTACGCGTCCGTACGAGCCCCCCATCTCTCCGTCCGTCCTCTTCCTTTCCACCGGCCGCAGCACGCGTAGCCCGAGTACCTCGCCGGTCGCCGCCTCCGCCTCTGCCTCCATCTCTTGGTCCACTTCCTCTCCACCGGCCGCAGCGCCCGTAGATGCCACGCCTGGGTGCCTCGCCTTCACCGCCTCCGCTTTGTCCTCTCCCTGCCCAGTGCACAGACACCGCCACCAGTAGATCTTTGTTGCCTCTTCCTCTTGCCCAGCGCCGGCGCACGTGGATGTGGTACCTTGCCGTGTCGGTGGCTGCGGCAGCGGACCATGACAGAGGGGCGGTGATGGCCCAGGAGCCGATTAGAGGCCGCGGCCATCGTCATCTCCGTCGGCAAGTATGGGCTCTCCGTTGTCTTCCAATACCTCGCCAGACCTCGCCGCCATCCTCGAATACCTCGCCATCGTCCTAACAACGACAGGTACATGTACCCTCCTTTTCGATCTCGAATTCTCGGTCTGTCCGATCTCTGCCTTCTTCTCGATCTCGATCTCATTGTTGCGCCCGGATCTGATTTGGTTATGTCTTCATTCCTTATGCGTGATTTCCACGCCAAAGAATTGCTCTAGACATAGGCAATAACCCCTTCTCTACCAGGCCAGTCAGGCGGACCGACGTTGGCAACGTCTAAACGGCCAAACCAATTCCATTTTTTTTCAGAAAAACACTGGCCAATGATGGTTCAGTTTGGTGCGTACCAATCTGTCTTCGATTGTCTCATACTATTGTTCCATTTCCATACTTATTTATATGTGTACATGGCATCTTTATATGCACAAATATGGTACTTCTAGCATTTCCTATTGTTGGTTCATGCTAAAAACCAATTTATCTTTACAGTTATGTTCCAATGGAGATGTGGAGGATCTTGATTCACAATAGAACCTCATGCTGGTCATAGTCTCCACTTTTCTTCTTTCAATAATGATAATGTGAGATTAATAGTGTTCTTAAAATTTAAGGAAGTCCTTCTGCCATTTATGTTTGGACTAAAGTTTCTCACCAATACTTTTGTAATTATGTCTGGTTTGATCTATAGTTTTCTCCATGAGTGGGGAATATAGTCTCACTTACTACCATCATCCCTTCCATGATGGCGTGCTATCCTAAGTGTCGCCTCGACAATGTATACATCAATCGTCTGTTTAATTTGGATCCCTCTCTACAGGTGAATCACGAAAAAGGAAATAATTTCTTATCCAACTAGCTAATCATACTTGGTTACCTAGCAGATGAATGAGATATTGCATTGTTCATTTTCGCTGCAGTAATATTGTTCATTTATATCCTAAGATATTATCTTCAAATCAGTTCACTTTAGAAAAGGAATTTTTGTTTATTTATATAGTCCCACCTTTTTACCAAGTTAAGAATCCATGTTAATATATTGTGATGCAAGAACTATTCAGTTCAGACCGCAAAAGTTCGCCTAATCATCATTGCTTTTTACACAGATGAGATGGGAGATAGCTTAAATATATTGTGTCCAGATCAATGTGCAATTGAATCAACTGAAAGCAAATCAATCTTTTTCAAGGTTTGGTGGTATTTGATATTGGCCCTGTTTGGCTTATCCCATATTCGGCTTGTTCGGCTTCTTTTTTCAGCTGGAACAATATTTTTCTCTCACAATAATTCAGCCAGAACATTATTTTTCAGCCAGTTTCAAACCAGCGAACGGGGCCATTGCATTTTCAGTTTGTTGCGTGATATTTTCTATCCCCAATTCTTCATACAAATATCCAGTTTCTGATATAGTGAGTTGAGCATTTCGATAGATATACTTATTTTGGGTTATCGCTGCAAAACATGGATTGTGTCAAATCATGTATCTTTGCAGTTGACCTATCTCTGATCCTATCAATAATACGTACTCTGGATTATGCTAATTCTGTAGGCCTAACAATAGGCACCTTGATCGGTGGTCACGAATCCGGTTCGAAGAGCTGACCTGCTTCCTGTTCTACTGACCTGGTGATTGGTACTCATGTTAAGCTGCCAAATAGTGCAAGTTTTTGCATAGAGCATATTATGAATCCTGACATGATTCTGAAATAATTGTGTATTAGATTAAATTCTACAAATTTCATTGCCAGTCAAGGCTACCACACTGCAATTTTACAGAGCATGGTGTTTGTCGATTATATACTGTCGTACTCTGGTTATCCTACTGCAGAAGATTCATGCCATGCAGTTTTGTCAAACTCTGGTGCTACCTCTTCCTGCTCCTGCCTCTGTTTTAGCATACTTCGCTTCCTTCATGCATTCTATATTAGCTACATTTTGCTTACAGTAAAGGACATACTAGAAAAAATAGGAAACTTAATTAGTATCCATTATAACATTGCTACAGGAGTCTAGTTAAAAAATAGGTATGTTTGTGTTTCAGCTCTCTCACAAAGCATATAGACTCAGTTACCTTCACATAGCACCTAATATCATATCAACTTTTACCAATTTTGGAAAATGATCTTTATACATATAGCGACCTCTATATATTTAGCATCGTATCTAATTTAATTAGTGCCTTAAGTGAAATTTATACTTTTGGGTACTAGAAAAGAAGTTAACCAAGTGAGTCAGCACTCTGTTTTTCCTATTTATCCTTCATTACAAAGCATGCTAACCATACTGATAGCCGAACTTTGGTGGTGATTAATAACATAAACGGATTTGAAAAAGCTTAATCACATTGGACTGGCATTGGCAAAACTATTTCTAATAAGATGCAGTTCACATGTGCAGTATCTTTGTAGTTGCATGCTTGATTGGTTTATAGTCAAACATCATGTCTCTGTAGTTGCAGGAACCCCCAATGTACATTCTGCCTACATATTATCTGCCATGTATTACCTTTCACTATTGTAAAATTAGTCTCTTTATTTTTTATACAATGCCCTCGTTACTTTGCCTGACACATCTTTTATTTTCCAGGTTACCAAATTAATTTGGGAAATCTTGTTGCTTATCTATTCGATAATATATATGGTAGTATGCTCCACTGCATGGACCCATTGAGAGGTCTAATAAGGCATTTTGGGATGGTAAGGATTCCTGATGTTTTAATTAAGAATGTAATACTGTGAGTCCTTCCATCTAGTGTTTTTCCATTTTCTAATCACGGTTATGATACATAATGTTCATACCCCCATCCTTTTGTCGCATACAAATTTATGTTTGCATGCACCAGCATACTTGACAATGAGCAAAAGGAAAGAGAATTAACATAGAAGGAAAGAGAATTAAGACAAAAGGAACCTCTTTGCATTTCTGAGAACCTTGTCAAATCTGTCTATATTTAATTACTTCCCCTCTTTACATTTGCAAAAGGGACAGCTTTTTCCTCTTTTCATTTGGTTTCACGCTCACGTGTTCCATCGCCCTCGCTTGTTGTTTCTTGCTGAAATTGCCCTTGGGTTTGTTCATCTGTCTTCCATAGCTCAGCCTCCCAATCCTAAGAGAAGGTCCCTACCTCTCCCTGACTGGAGACCTGGCCTGCTAGAGGATCTCCTCGAGTCCATCGAGCAGTGTCTCATGTCAGGCCACGATGCGGTGTCCTTCTGATCCACTTGCTCCCCATGGCGCGCCGTCATCCTGTTCGCGACCTTCGGGCCGCTCCTGCTGCTCCCATTCGACCCCAACTCGGACCACGTCGGCTTCTACTACATCCTAGAGAAGAAGGTCTTGTCCAAGACGCTGCCTGACATGCGTGGCAAGGTGGCGCGTGGCTCCTCGTGTGGGTGGCTGGCGCTCATGGGCGAGGCGGCGTCCATGACGCTGCTTAATCCATTCACCAGTGCCTGTGCCCCCCGCGTTGAGCTCCTGCCAGCAGGCGAACACATTGCGACGGCGTCCTCATCGGAACGCGTGTCTAGGGTCCACGGCCGGTGGGTCCTCCATCCCACCAATGGCTACGGGGGCACAGATGCCGTGGGTAGAGCCATCAAGCTAGAAGACATGCCGTGAGATCGTGCTCTTGGCACCGCCTGCCGCCACCGACCGTGAGTGCGTGGCCATGGTGAAGGGTCGAGATGGCGACTAGAGGGGGGGGGGTGAATAGTCTTTTCTAAAACTTAATCGCGTCGGCTAACCGATATAAATGCGGAATTAAAACAATCGGTCTAGCCAAGACTATACCCCTCTATATATGTTCACTAGCACCTTGCAAAGATACTAATTATGCAACTAAGGTGCCGGGCTAGCTAGAGCTCTCCTAAACAATTCTAGGAGCAAGGTTACACAAACCTATGCCACTAGTACTTTAAGCAATAAGGGAGCTCCTACACATGCTAGTAAGCAAAAGCACAAAGCCAACTAAGCTCACTAGCAATGCTCAATAACAAGGCAACCAATGCCTAATTAGAGAGCGCAAATACTTAGCTACACAAACTAAGCAATGTGACTAACAAGGTTACTAAAACCAAATTAGCCACGCAAGGGAGCTACTTCTATGCTACACAAGTAAGAAGGTAATTAGAAAGCTACACAAGCTATCTAATTATAAGAGCAACTACACAAGCTTAATATGTATAAAAGTAATTGCAAGCTTGTGTAACGGGGATGCAAACCAACGGGAAGAATAAGGTTGACACGATGATTTTTCTCCCGAGGTTCACGTGTTTGCCAACACGCTAGTCCCCGTTGTGTCGACCGCTCACTTGGTGGTTCGGCGGCTAATTAGCATCACCCGCTAAGCCCGCACATCGGGCGCCGCAAGAACCTACCCCTTGAGTGAGGGTAGCTCAATGACACGCTTTACTAGAGTTGCTCTTCGTGGCTCCCACGGGGCGAGCACAATGCCCCTCACAAGCACTTCTCCGAAGCGCCACACAAGCTTCTTGCGCGCTTCGACGGAGACCACCACCAAGCCGTCTAGGAGGTGGCAACCTCCAAGAGTAACAAGCACCACCGGCTTACAACTCAATCACCTAGTGCCACTCGATGCAACCTCACGATGCAATCGCACTAGAATCGCTCACTCACACAATCGAATGATCACTATCAAGTATATGTGTGATGGAGGGCTCCCAAGCACTCTCAAGCATGGACACAAAGTCCCCCAAGGTGCTCAGCACTAGCCATGGCCGAAGGCCACTTCTATTTATAGCCCCAAGGGATAAACTAGCCGTTACCCCTTCACTGGGCAACGGTCGGGCTGACCGGACGCTCCGGTCGTGTTGACCGGACGCTGGACCTCAGCGTCCGGTCGCCCACAGACGACCACGTGTCCCGGTTCCAACGGTCACTTGACCTGACTGGACGCTCCAGCTTCAACTGACCGGACGCTGGACCCTCAGCGTCCGGTCGTTTCCAGTAAGCTCCCGAGCATGACCGGACGCGTCCGGTCGAACGCGATCGGACGCAGCCAGCGTCCGGTCACACTCCAGCGACTGCTACACTCCACGTCAGCGTGACCGGACGCAGCCTACCAGCGTCCGGTGCATTCAGATCCAGCGTTCGGTCAGTTGACCGACACCAGCATCTTCTCCATTCTCTTCACCTTTGCTCAAGTGTGCTAACCACAAGAATTTGCATCCAGCGCAATAGAAAATAGGCATTCTATTTTCCCGAAAGCGCCGAATCACCCCTGCAAACACCACCTCCTTTGTAAATGTGCCAACACCACCAAGTGTACACCACCATGTGTATATGTGTTAGCATTTTCACAATCATTTCCCAAAGGATGTTAGCCACTCAACTTGCCACCCCACTCGATCCTAGCGACAATGCAAAGTTAGATCACTCGAGTGGCACTAGATGACCGATATGCAAACAAGTTTGCCCCTCTTGATAGTACGGCCATCTATCCTAAACCCGGTCATAAACTTCTCTACACACCTATGACCGGTGAAATGAAATGCCCTAGGTTATACCTTTGCCTTGCGCATTCCATTCCATCTCCTCCAATGTTGATGCAACACATGCACCAACACGATCAACAATGATATGATCCACTTCATATCATCACATGATCATATTGGTTCATCGATCTTGACTCTACTTGCTCTTCACCATTGCCATCGTCCATCGGCGCCAAGTCTTGCTCAAGCTTCACCGCCACGTGGTCCATCACTCCAAAGCCTTCGACTTGCCCTTCACGCTTGCAATCGGTCCATCAAGCCAAGTCTTGTCTTGATCTTCTCCGCCTTGATCACATGACTCAATGTCATGTCTCATGTGCATTTAAGCTCCTTCATCATCACATGTGTGAGCTTTGCAACATCTCCAAGCCATTTTCACCTTCATGGCATATGTTGCTCACACACATGTACCTGTGGACTAATCACCTGTGTATCTCACATAAACACAATTAGTCCACCTAGGTTGTCACTCAATTACCAAAACCAAACAAGGACCTTTCACATGGCCATGCTTGGGTGCTCCACGGAGGTCGCGTTCTGCCAGGTTGGAGCCGACAGTGCATGGACGCTGCTCGACACCAAACTAGAGTTCTCCATGGGGGTCCATCGTCCACTACCAAGACAAGTTCTTGGCGATCGACTGCACTGGAGAAATCTCCGTCTGCAGTAGCAACGCCGCCGGCGCTACTGAAAGCTCTAGTTTGGTTTTGGTGAATTGATGAAACCCTTAGTGCTAACCTAGTTTATCAAAGTGATTATGAGATAGGTAGCACTACTCCAAGTGATGAAGAAAATGAAGATCATGACATGATGATGATGGCATGGTGATGATCAAGTACTTGGACTTGAAAAGAAGAAAGAGAAAAACAAAAGGCACAAGGCAAAGGTATAAATGGTAGGAGCCTTTTTGTTTCAGTGATCAAGACACTTAGTGAGTGTGATCACATTTAGGATCGATAGCCGTACTATTAAGAGGGGTGAAACTCGTATCGAAACGCGGTTATCAAAGTACCACTAGATGCTCTAACTCATTGCATATGCATTTAGGATCTAGTGGAGTGTTAACACCCTTGAAAATATTTGTGAAAATATGCTAACACATGTGCACATGGTGATACACTTGGTGGTTGGCATATTTGAGGAAGGGTGAAGAAGATAGAGGTGAAAAGGAGTTAGTCGCGCTGGTCACAGAGTGACCGGACGTGTCCGGTATGGTGACCGGACACGTCCGGTATTGACGATTAACTCAGCAACCGAACAAGTCCGGTTACCACACCGGACACGTCCGGTGTGAATCAGCAAAGTCATTGTTCGATGAAACAGTTGATCGGACGCTGGCTACGTCCGGTTCGGAGTGACTGGATGCGCCCGATCGACTGTGGGTGCTTACTGGACTTGACCGAACGTTGAGGCTCAGCATCCGGTCAGTTTCTAACAGACGTGTCCGATCGGCCTTAGGTACTCTCTAGACTCGACCGGACACTGCGGCTCAGCGTCCGGTCATTTCAATTTCTACGTTCGGTCATCAGCAGTGTGGGTAGCAACGGCTACTTTGGTTTGAACTGGACACGTGGTGGTCTAGGAGCGACCGGACACGTCCGGTCGGCCTACCAGACACGTTCGGTATTCACGGTCGGTGCGTCCAATGCATTCGAGTAGCGCGTCCGGTCGATGCGCAGTTAGCCCAATAATTGAGCCAACGACTCTATTTTATGGGGGGCTTCTATTTAAGCCCCATGGCCGGCTCAAGCTCACTCTCTTGGCCATTTGCATTGACATAACAACCTTGTGAGTTTAGCCAAAGCCCTCCCACTCATCTCCATCATTGATTCATCATCATTGTGAGATTGGGAGAGAATCCAAGTGCATTGCTTGAGTGATTGCATCTAGTGGCACTTGTCATTCGTGTTTCGCTGTGGGATTCACTTGTTACTCTTGGTGGTTGCTACCTCCTAGATGGCTTGGAGCAGCGAGGATCATTGAGCGGAGATTGGTGATTGTCTCCGGCTCCGATCGTGGTGATTGTGAGGGGTCTTGTGCCTTCCCTGGTGGAGAGCCGAAAGGTAACTCTAGTGGATTGCTTGTGTCATTGAGTTACCTCACTTGTGGGTAGGTTCTTATGGTGTCCAATTGTGTGGACGAGGTTTGTCCAACACCTCTTAGCCGCCGAACCACCAAGTGTTGGTCAACATAACGGGGACTAGCGTGCCGGTAAGCACATGAACCTCGGGAGAAACAATAGTTGTCTCTTGCTCTTTGGTATTCTCCCGGTGATTGATTTAGTATTCATTTTGTGATTGGTTCACTCCTCTACATGGTGGTATAATCACCCTACTCACTCATTTATATTCTTGCAAACTAGTTGTGGCAAACTCTTTAGTGTAATTAGAATCGAGAGCTTACTTTGTTATTTTAAGTTCATCTTGTGGAGCTCTTTAGAGTAGAAAGATTGAGAGCTCTTAGTGAGTAGCAACATTGCAAGTTGTGTGCCTAGTAATCATTGCAACTAGAATTATTGGATAGGTGGCTTGCAACCCTTGTAGAGCTAGAGCAAGTTTGCATTTCGCTATTTGTCATACTAATCAAATTGCTCTAGTTGATTTGTAGATTTTTAAATAGGCTATTCACCCCCCTCTAGCCATATTAGGACCTTTCAAGTGGTATCGGAGCCGTAGTCACCGTTTGATTGAAGGCTTAACAACCTCAGTGTCAAATTATGGCTCAAGTTGTGTTCAACCATGTGGGGGGCAAACAACCGTTCTTTGATGGCACATGCTATGATTATTGGAAGAGAAAGATGAGGATGTATCTTGGTTCAATCAATGATCAAGTATGGGAGGTGACCGAGAATGACTATGCTATCATTGATCCTGATGACCCCACCAACCAAGACAAAACCAACAAGCAATGCAATATAATGGCTCTCAACACCATATACAATGCCATTGATTCTAAGGTGTTTGAGCAAATCAAGGATTGTGAAAGAGCAAATAAGGTGTGGAGGAGATTGGAGGAAACATATGAGGGCACACCAGCGGTGAAGAGTGCTAAGTTGTACATTCTCAAGGATAAGTTGACAAGCTTCAAGATGAAGGAAGATGAGAGCATTCTAGAAATGTTCCATCAGTTACAAGTGATTGTAAATGACTTGAAGGCCTTGGGAGAGAAGATCAAGGATGATGATGTCTCTCATCGGTTCTTGATGTGCTTACCTCCAAGATTTGAGATGTTGAGATTGCTTATCATAAGAGGAGGATTGAAGGAGATTACCCCTAACCAAGTACTAGGTGATGTCATGACCCAAGAGACATACTATGTGGAAAGGGAGGGGGATGACAAGGATGACAAGAAGGAAGAAGAAAAGAAGAAGAAGAGTATATCATTCAAGGCTAGCTCATCATCATCCAAGAACAAGGGCAAGTCTAAGAAAGAATCAAGTGATGATGATGATCTTAGTGATATTGATGATGAAGCTATGGCCCTTTTTGTACGTAAGATGGGAAAATTCATGAAGAAGAAGGGCTATGGTGCAAGAAAGAGAAGAGATCACACCAAAAGCAAAGAATATGTGAGAAGATGCTACAATTGCAAGAGTCCCGATCATGTTGTAGCAAATTGTCCCTACAATAGTGACAACGATGAGGATGAGAAGAAGCACAAGATGGATAAGAAAGAAAAGAAGGAGATGAAGGAGAAGAGAATGACCTTACAAAAGAAGAAGAAGGGTGGAGGCTATGTGGTCACTTGGGATAGTGATGGCTCTTCGGATAGTGACGACTCTAGTGATGATGGCAAGAAATCTATCAAGAAAGCACTAGCAAGCATCGCCATCAACAACAAGCCCTCCATCTTCAACACTCCTTCAACATGCCTCATGGCAAAATCTACCAAGGTAAAATATGATGTGAGTGATGATGATGAATGTGAAAGTGATGCTTGTAAGAGTGATGATGATGATGAGTACTCCAAGGAGGAGCTCATGGACATGTGTGAGCAAGTGCATACTTGTTTTGAGATGAAGAGAAAGGAGTGCAAAGAATTGAATAAGAAAGTCAAATTTCTTGAGCAATCCCTTGATGAGCTCAATGCCACTCATGAGAGGCTAATGCAAGCCCATGAGAAGCTTGGCAAAGCTCACTCTAAGCTTGAGAAAGCTCACTCCTCTCTCATCGAGCAAGTCAAAGAGGAAGCCAAGAAGGAGCAAGTGATTGTATCATGTGATGTGGGACTAACATGTGATCTTATTGATGAATCTTTTTATAAGCCCATTATAGTTGCTCCCACTAACACTTCTTGTAGCACTACTACTTCTACTTTACCTTTGAGTGATGGTCTCACTTGTGATGCCTCACTAATGGTGGAAAATGAGACTCTCAAGAAGGAGGTGAATGAGGTCACTCGTGCCTTAGGCAATGCCTATGGTGGAGATGCCCACTTGCTAAAGTGCTTGGGTAGCCAAATGTTTTCTCTCAACAAAGAGGGATTAGGCTATACCCCCAAGAAAGCCAAGGCGGCCTTTGTCACTCCCAAAGTTAACTTTGTGAAGGGCAATGGTCGGTTTTGCAAAAGATGCAAGCAAGTTGGGTGTGTAGAGCAATATTGTAAGATTAACATGAACAAGCTACATATTGTATCCTCAATTAAATTTGATTCTTGTTACATGCTTGTTAAGGGTGCTAATGGTATGAAGGCTAAGTTCATTGGTACACCAATTGTGGGCCCAAAGAAGAAGGCCATTTGGATACCAAAGACCTTGGTAACTAACCTTCAAGGACCCAAGCAAGTTTGGGTACCTAAAAAGAATTGATCTTCTTTTGTACGTCAATTATAAAACTAGAGGAAGGCATTGGGTGCTTGATAGTGGGTTCACACAACACATGACCGGTGATCCAAGAATGTTCAATTCAATCAATAAAAACAAGAGCAATGGGATTGATAGTATCACATTTGGTGACAATGGTAAAGGCAAGGTCAAAGGGCTTGATAAGATTGCAATATCCAATGACTTGAGCATTTTCAATGTGCTACTAGTAGAGAGCTTGAACTTCAACCTTTTGTCGGTAGCTCAATTGTGTGATCTTGGTTTTAAGTGCATATTTGGTGTGGATGATGTAGAGATTATAAGTGTAGATGGCTCTAACTTGATATTCAAAGGATTTAGATATGAAAATCTATACTTGGTTGATTTCAATGCTAGAGAAGCTCAATTGACAACATGTTTGATCACTAAGTCTAGCATAGGTTGGTTATGGCATAGAAGGCTTTGTCATGTTGGAATGAAACAATTGAACAAGTTGATTAAGCATGACTTAGTTAGAGGCTTGAAAGATGTCACATTTAAGAAGGATAAGCTATGTAGTGCATGTCAAGCTAGAAAACAAGTTGGTAACACATATCCTAAGAAGAGCATGATGAGCACATCTAAGGCATTTGAGTTGATGCACATAGACTTATTTGGACCAACCACATATATAAGCATTGGTGGAAACAAATATGGATTTGTGATTGTGGATGATTTCACTAGATACACATAGATATTCTTTCTTGTTGACAAGGGTGATGTGTTTGCAACATTCAAATCATTTGTCAAGGGCATTCACAATGAGTTTGAAACAACCATCAAGAAAGTTAGAAGTGACAATGGTAGTGAATTCAAAAACACTAGAATTGATGAGTTGTGTGATGAATTTGGAATTAGACATCAATTCTCGGCCAAGTACACTCAATCAAATGGCTTAGTTGAAAGGAAGAATAGAACTTTGATTGACATGGCAAGATCAATGTTGAGTGAGTACAATGTGAGTCATTCATTTTGGGCCGAAGCAATCAACATGGCTTGCTATTATAGCAACCGACTCTATTATCACCCCATGATGGAGAAGACACCTTATGAGCTTTTGAATAGAAGAAAGCCCAACATAGCATACTTTCGAGTTTTTGGTTGTAAATGCTACATATTGAAGAAAGGCACTAGATTAAGCAAGTTTGAAAAGAAATGTGACGAAGGTTTCTTGCTTGGTTACTCCACTACTAGCAAGACTTATAGAGTTTGGAATTTGGCTAGTGGTACTCTTGAGGAGGTTCATGATGTGGAGTTTGATGAAACAAATGGTTCCCAAGAGGAAGATGAAAATCTAGATGATGTAAGAGGCACTCAATTGGTTAATGCAATAAAGAACATGGACATTGGTGATATAAGGCCTAGAGAGGTGATTGATGTTGAAGATGACAAGAATCAAGTGCTCTCTAACTCAAATATACAAGCTAGTGGTTCTCATGATCAAGTTCAAGCAAGTACTAGTAATGACAAAGTAAAAGATCAACATCAAGTGGCTAGTTCATCATCTCAACCAAGTGATCAATCAAATGTAAGCAATCAAGTGTAAGTGCTTCAACCAACCAATGTTGCAAGAGATCATCCCTTGTTACAAGAGATCATCCCTTGGACACTATCATTGGTGATATTTTAAGAGGTGTGCAAACTAGATCAAGATTGGCTTCATTTTGTGAGCATTTCTCATTTGTGTCATCCATTGAACCTAAGAAGATAAATGAAGATTTGAAGGATGTTGATTGGGTCAATGCTATGCATGAAGAGCTAAACAACTTTACAAAAAACCAAGTATGGGAGTTAGTTGAGAGGCCTAAGGATCATAATGTGATTGGAACCAAGTGGGTCTTTCGGAACAAGCAAGATCAAGATAGGATAGTAATAAGGAACAAAGCAAGATTAGTGGCTCAAGGTTACACTCAAGTTGAAGGTCTTGACTTTGGAGAAATATATGCCCCGGTTGCAAGATTGGAAGCAATTAGTATCTTGTTAGCTTATGCTTGTGCCCACAACATCAAGTTATATCAAATGGATGTGAAGAGTGCATTTCTCAATAGGTACATCAATGAGCTTGTTTATGTTGAACAACCTCCTGGTTTTGAAGATGAAAAGAAACCCAACCATGTTTACAAGTTGAGAAAGGCTTTGTATAGATTGAAACAAGCACCTAGAGCTTGGTATGAGAGATTGAGGGATTTCTTACTCTCTAAGGGATTCAAGGTGGGAAAGGTTGACACCGCTCTCTTCACCAAGAAGATTGGAAATGACTTATTTGTAATGCAAATCTATGTTGATGATATCATATTTGGGTCAATAAATCAAGAATTTTGTGAAGAATTTGGTAAGATGATGGCAAGTGAGTTTGAGATGTCTATGATTGGAGAGCTTAGTTACTTCCTTAGTCTTCAAATTAAGCAAATGAAGAATGGCACATTTGTGAGTCAAGGCAAGTATATCAAGGACATGCTCAAGAAGTTTGGAATAGATGATAGTAAAGCTATTAGTACACCAATGGGGATAAGTGGAAGCTTGGATAGTGATGCTAGTGGCAACATGGTGGATCAAAAGATGTATCGGTCTATGATTGGAAGCCTACTCTATGTGACCGCATCAAGGCCGGATGTGATGTTTAGTATATGCATGTGTGCTAGATTCCAAGCCTCTCCAAGAGAAAGTCATTCGAAAGCAACAAAAAGAATATTGAGGTACTTGAAGCATACACAAAATATTGGATTGTGGTATCCCAAAGGAGCAAGGTTTGAGTTGATTGGATGTTCGGACTCTGATTATGCGGGATGCAAAGTTGAGAGAAAGAGCACATCGGGCACATGTCAACTATTAGAAAGATCACTCGTGTCTTAGTCATCAAAGAAGCAAAATAGTGTAGCACTTTCAA
Source organism: Miscanthus floridulus (assembly GCF_019320115.1). Classification (NCBI taxonomy): domain Eukaryota; kingdom Viridiplantae; phylum Streptophyta; class Magnoliopsida; order Poales; family Poaceae; genus Miscanthus; species Miscanthus floridulus. Next base: position 10,071,250 of record NC_089582.1, read on the forward strand.
CCGCCGAAGCAGAGTATATTTCGGCCGATAGTTGTTGTGCTCAATTACTTTAGATGAAGGCTACTTTGAGTGACTTTGGAATTAAATTCAAGCAAGTGCCATTGCTATGTGACAATGAGAGTGCCGTAAAGCTCACCAACAACCTGGTTCAATATTCAAGAACAAAGCATATTGATGTCTGCCATCATTTCATAAGAGATCATCAACAAAAAGGGGATATTTGCATTGAGAGTGTGGGCACCGAAGATCAACTTGCCGATATATTCACCAAGCCACTTGATGAAAAGAGGTTTTGCAAGCTAAGAAATGAATTGAACATACTTGACTTCTCCAATATGTGTTGATGCACCCCCCACTTATATGACATGCCTCTCCTTCGAGCAAAGCAAGGTAAAGTTGATTGACATGTCATCCATCCATTGCTAAGGACTTGTTTAGTGCATCTAGTCATTCTTATCATGTCCTAGGATCATTCATTAAAATCAAATGAATTTGATGATTGTATGATACCACTATTGCTTGTATGTTTGAAGTGATCTAGTGGTAGCATATGCCATGTTTGTGGGCTTATAAACCTAGTGTTTGATCTAGAAAATAAGTTACAAGTGTTTAACTCAACATGGTACAAGATAACCCTTATTTGGAGGTGTGAAGAAGCTTGTCCTTGGATCAAACCAAGTTAAATATCTTTTGCAAGTAATCTAGATTGAACCAAATTGGGAAAATGATCCTCATTTCACATGGTTTCACCCCAACCTATCTATAATTTGAGCTCACCTTTTTGTGCTAATTGTTGATAAAGGGGGAGAGAAATTCACAAAGATAGTAAGATAGGAGAAGCAAACAAATGAAATGACATTGTAAAGGGAAAAATAAAAAAATGCACACAAGTAGAGGGAGCAAGCTCATAAACTTGTATGTTGCATTTGAATGTGCATTTCATATATTTGCTTGCATGGCACAAGTTTTTAAATTTCAATATACATGCTTGTGTGGTGTATGCTAGTTGTAAGTTTGACTGATGAAATGAAAAACAAGTATGCATAGGTTATCTAGTGTTCGTATTTCAAAGTCTCCAAGTGGTATCAAGCTAATCATGGTGCTAAGGATGGTATATTGGTGCACTCCGATTGGTATCATGCTTCAAAGGTCCATCTTCTATACCTTAGCATCATTTGGTTGACATTGTTTCCTACATTTCCTATCTAAGCATATGTGCAAGCTACAATCTAAACTCTTAGCACATATGTAGCGGGAGCAATTGCTATCATATGGGATTCATGAAACTTGTCCATATCTTTTTACACATGGTAAATATGCTTGGGCAAGCAACATGGATTCAATTAAATTTCAATTCATATCTTTATGTAAGGGTTGTCATCAATTACCAAAAAGGGGGAGATTGAAAGCTCTAGTTTGATTTTGGTGAATTGATGAAACCCTTAGTGCTAACCTAGTTTATCAAAGTGATTATGAGAATGGTAGGACTACTCCAAGTGATGAAGAAAATGAAGATCATGACATGATGATGATGATGGCATGGTGATGATCAAGTACTTGGACTTGAAAAGAAGAAAGAGAAAAACAAAAGGCATAAGGCAAAGGTATAAATGGTAGGAGCCTTTTTGTTTCCGTGATCACAACACTTAGTGAGTGTGATCACATTTAGGATCGATAGCCATACTATTAAGAGGGGTGAAACTCGTATCGAAATGCGGTTATCAAAGTGTCACTAGATGCTCTAACTCATTGCATATGCATTTAGGATCTAGTGGAGTGTTAACACCCTTGAAAATGTTTGTGAAAATATGCTAACACATGTGCACATGGTGATACACTTGGTGGTTGGCATATTTGAGGAAGGGTGAAGAAGATAGAGGTGAAAAGGAGTTAGTCGCGCTGGTCACAGAGTGACCGGACGCGTCCGGTATGGTGACCGGACACGTCCGGTATTGACGATGAACTCAACAATCGGACACGTCCGGTCGCCACACCGGACACATCTGGTGTGAATCAGCAAAGTCGTTGTTCAGTGAAACAGTTGATTGGACGCTGGCTGTGTCTGGTCTAGAGTGACCGGATGCATCCGATCGATTGTGGGTGCTTACTGGATTTGACTGAACGCTGAGGCTCAGCGTCCGGTTAGTTTCTAACAGACGTGTCTGATCGGCCTTGGGTACTCTTTGGGCGCTTAGAAGTGTGTGCGTCCGGTCTGAGCGTCCGATCATCAGCAGTGTGGGCAGCAACGGCTACTTTGGTTTGAATTGGACACATGGCGGTCTAGGTGCGACCAGACATGTCCGGTCGGCCTACCGGACGTGTCCGGTATTCACGGTCGGTGTGTCCGGTGCAGCGTCCGGTGCATTCAAGCAGCACGTCTGGTTGATGCACAGTCAGCCCAATAATTGAGCCAACGACTCTATTTCGTGGGGGGCTTCTATTTAATCTCGATGGCCGGCTCAAGCTCACTCTCTTAGCCATTTGCATTGACATAGCAACCTTGTGAGATTAGCCAAAGCCCTTCCACTCATCAACATCATTGATTCATCATCATTGTGAGATTGGGAGAGAATCCAAGTGCATTGCTTGAGTGATTGCATCTAGTGGCACTTGACATTCATGTTTCGCTATGGGATTCACTTGTTACTCTTGGTGGTTGCCGCCTCCTAGATGGCTTGGAGCAGTGAGGATCATTGAGAAGAGGTTGATGATTGTCTCCGGCTCCGATCGTGGTGATTGTGAGGGGTCTTGTGCCTTCCCCGGCGGGAGCTAAAAGGTAACTCTAGTGGATTGCTTGTGTCATTGAGTTACCTCACTTGTGGGTAGGTTCTTGTGGTGTCTAATTGTATGGACAAGGTTCATGCAACACCTATTAGCCGCTGAACCACCAAGTGTTGGTCGACACAACGGGGACTAGCGTGCCGGCAAGCACGTGAACCTCGGGAGAAAAATTGGTTGTCTCTTGCCCTTTGGTATTCTCCTGGTGATTGATTTAGTATTCATCTTGTGATTGGTTCACTCCTCTACATGGTGGTATAATCACCCTACTCACTCATTTATATTCTTGCAAACTAGTTGTGGCAAGCTCTTTAGTGTAATTAAAATTGAGAGCTTGCTTTGTTATTTTAAATTCATCTAGTGGAGCTCTTTAGAGTAGCAAGATTGAGAGCTCTTAGTGAGTAGCAACATTGCAAGTTGTGTGCCTTGTAATCATTGCAACTAGAATTGATGGATAGATGGCTTGCAACCCTTGTAGAGCTAGAGCAAGTTTGCATTTCTCTATTTGTCATACTAATCAAATTGCCCTAGTTGATTTATAGATTTTTAAATAGGCTATTTACCCCCTCTAGCCATATTAGGACCTTTCAGCTACTCCAACCGTGATGCTGCTGCCATCGCTATTGCCACCTTCGGGGCTCTACCACCGCAGCTACCTGGAATCAAACGGTGAGCTACACATTGTGGATGCCATGGTGAGCACGTTCCATGAGACATAGAGCTTCACCTACAGCAGCGTGATCTACAAGTGCAACCTCCACGACCATACGTCGGAGTGGTCCAGGGTGAGGGACATCGGTGATCAGACACTATTCATGTCTAAACATTTCAATGAAAGCTTCAGTGGAACAAGTGTATCCAAGTACAAGGAGAACAAAATCTACATGTCTGAGCCATTGTATGGGGATCCATACGATTTGGTCCATCGATTGGAGATCATTGATATTGCTACCAGCACAGCTGAAGTGAAGCCCGTCCAGGAAAAGATGCAGGGTTCCGAGGCTCTAGGTTGAATTCGACCCAATCTCTAGAAGGATCATTGCAAGACATCAATCATCTCATAGCTTCGGACAATATCGCAAAGCTACTAAAAACTGTAACCGTGCCCTCACCTCAAACATTGTCTAGATAAATGGATTAGAATGAAAGAAATGGATATCAAAGATTTCTTCCTGCCAATATAAAACATTATCTTAGCCGCATCATGGAAAAGGTCTATAAAGTAGAGTTTGTGAGCCTGCGATGCCGTTCACTCCATGACTGTGTTAAATTCATAAACTTTGCTTTTTGGATTAAATGTCACTTTAACGTTGATATTTAATTTTTATAGTATTGTTATCTTATCGTGCGATCCGTGTGTTTTAGTACAAATTGTTAGTTATCTCGTAGCAACGCTGAAAGCTCTAGTTTGGTTTTGGTAAATTGATGAAACCCTAAGTGCTAACCTAGTTTATCAAGTGATCATGACATAGGTAGCACATTCCAAGTAGTGAAGCAAATGAAGATCATGACATGATGGTGATGCCATGGTGATGATCAAGTGCTTGGACTTGAAAAGAAGAAAGAGAAAAACAAAAGGCTCAAGGCAAATGTATAAATGGTAGGAGCCATTTTGTTTTAGTGATCTAGACACTTAGCGAGTTTGATCATATTTAGGTTTGATAGCCGTACTATTAAGAGGGGTGAAACTCGTATCGAAATGCAGTTATCAAAGTGCCACTATATGCTCTAACTCATTGCATATGCATTTAGGATCTAGTGGAGTGCTAACACCCTTGAAAATGTTTGTGAAAATATGCTAACACATGTGCACAAGGTGATACACTTGGTGGTTGGCACATTTGAGCAAGGGTTAGGAACTTTACTGGTGGAGTGTTCGCCCGTAGAGTGTGGACAGTCCGACGGTGCCACCGGTGCCCTAGATAGAAAAGACGGAGGTTACACTGACATGGTCATGCACAGAGGAGTCGCCGAGTGACCAGATGCTGGGTGTGTCCGGTCGGGCATGACCGGACACGTCCAGTCATGAAAAGTCATCTCTGGATGCTTACTGAAAACGACCGAACACTGGGGTTCAGCGCCCGGTCACTTTGTGCTGCAGTGTCCGGTCGACTGTTGACCGTTGAGATTGGGCAAACAGTATTCAAAGAGAGGGGACACGTGGCGTGTATCACATGACCGAACGCTTGAGGGCCAGCGTTCGGTCTATCCGACCGGAGCATCCGGTCACCCCGAGTTGTGCCCAGTAAGGGGTATAATGACTCTATTTCATGGGGGCTTCTATTTAAGCCCCATAGCTGTAACACCCCGGTGTTACGATCTCGTTTAACACCATGATTCTGGCCTAAGAAAAATTACCGAAATGATTTTTTAGATTTTAAAATTTTAAAAACCAGCTTTTTGCGTCATCGGTAAACATTTGGAAGGTATATTTTGAAGCGCGGTTTGTGGCCTTGTCTCCTTGCCTGCCTTGCGCGGTCTCATCCTTGCCTGTTCTCGACGTCGTCGTGTTGCCGACCGCGTCGCTGTTGCAGTTGACCACGCGCAGATGCACCTCTTTGGAGCTATCTGTGCCATCCGACACGCTCTATCGGCCACCTTGGCCCAGGCCAAATCCTCCCTATCCTTCTGTACTCTGTCTGTCTCTGCCTCCCATTGATTTTCCAAGCTGTGGCCTGCTACCGCTGTAGTCTCGTACGCTGGGTCGTGTGCAGAGCCGAGCCGAACGTAGCCTGGCCATGCCGTGTCAGTGCCTGTGCTGCGCTGTCGATTCTGTGTCGCGTCAACTCATGGAGGCCAAACCTCACGCTGTTCCTCCTCTCTCCCTCTTTCTTTTTCTTTGCCCCGTGCATCCCAATCTGCTCGTTCTTCAGATCATCCTCACCACAGCGCTCCTACCATGGCGGCGCCATCGATGCCCGTCTCTCCCCGTGCGAGCGCATGCACTGCCCTGCTCTCTCCTACGCCCTCCTTTTTCCTCCCCTCCTCGCGTGCGCAGGCGCACCATGCCACCGGTGCCCCTCCTCTCTCTCATGTACCCATAGCCACCCAAGCTCGGATGCTCGGCCGGTCCACGCACTTCCCCAGGCTGCCCCCGCCACCGTCCTGGCTATGCCGCCCCACCTCCTAGGAACCTCCTACGCATGCCACAGCTACTGCCTGGGCTGAGCCCACTGCCACCCAGAGGCGCTCGGGGTCACACTGTGCCGGTGCCTTGCCGCAGTGTTGCTCTTCCTTGCCTTCGTGACTTTCGCATACAGCTCGCCGTCACTCGGTCATCGCGCGTGCATGCCGTGCCATGCCGTCACCACCCATGCCCCGCAGCGCTGCCGCACCCTCTGTGCCCGTGCGCCTGAGCCTCCAGCACCACCGCACGCATGTCACCGTAGCACCCCCACCTCCCCATCGTTAGTCAACCGGTCCTCGCGAGTACGTGCGTGAAGCCCACCACCGTACTGGACCGAGCCCTATGCGCCCATGCCGAACGCGGCCGCATTGCTGGTGCCATGCCACAGTGCATCACCGGTCCACCCGCGCCGAGCTCGACCACCGCCGACCGCCTCCTGTCACCGGAGCCGTGCGTGTCTCCACCGGCTAATCCGTTGCCGCACGCATGCATGGCCAGGGTGCTATGGGCCACTGCTGGCCATGCCGCCGGTGCCTACGTACATGGCTGGGCCCGCTGCTACCCCGTGGCCAGTTTTCCGCCATCGCCGTGCAGCCCCAGCCGGGATTGGCCGCCGGCCGGTGCTCCCCTGTTCCGTCCTCTGTGTCTGGGGAAAAGAAAGCAAGGTGAGGAGGATATAAGTCCAATCTTTAAATTTATACTGGGCCTTTACTACGAATACGTGAGCCATCGGAATAGTACTGATTGTACTACAACGCGATTTAGTAGAAGCTCAGGGATCATTTTGCAAATATTCTGCACCATCAGCCACCTGGGCCGTCCACGCCACTACCGCGCGTTGGGCCACCATCCCCGTCGCTTGGGCCGGCCGGTTGTCGCGCTGTGCGCTGGCCACGTGCCCGCCTTGGGCCGCCGCGCCTGTGGGCTGCCTGGCCGGCCTGCTTCTACGCTGCTGGCCTAGCCGCGCCGCTGGGCCACGCAACGCCGTGCCTGCCCCGCGCTTGGGCCGCTTGCACCTACGCGTGCGCGCCCGCCGCCTGGGCTGCTTGGCTCGCTGGATCTAGCCGAGCTAGGCCGCTTTAGGCCTAAAGACCCTTTTAACTGTTTCGGTGTTCCGTTAATTTCAGCAAGTGTCTAAATACTTAGAAATTGATAATAAAATATAGGAAAATCATAAAAATGCCTAACTAGTTTTGTTAGTCTCTAAAATCAGGATCTACCTATTAGTATATTTTGTTCACATAGTTCGATAATATTTTTGGGAGCTATATAATTAGTTTAAAGTACTTAATATTGTTAAAAGGAGAACTTGTAGGAATTTACATGATAAGTTGGTAATGTTGTTGAATATGAAATTTATACAGTAGGCTCCTAGCAATATTAGGTACTCATTATAATTTTTGTAGCTCAATAGTAATTAGTTTGCTAGGTAGATAATGGTGCTCTATTTTGAATAAGGATTAAACCGATGGAATAAAATAAAGAAACACCTTGGTTTATATAACTAAAATGATTGTGGGAAATAACGCCTTATCTAATAACGTGTATATGTAGCCTAAGTACGGTTGTCATTAGAATTAGCCTGTTAACTCGAGAGGCGTACGTCGTATTTTACAAGTTGCGATTGTAGTTGATTAATTACATCTTTGCATTGCATCGCATGCATATCATATAGGTACGATGATGGATCAACAGACCAATCGAAGGATGATTGGGAATCCAAAGATGGTGTAATGGTGTTCTCTCCAGAAGATGATGCAATGGGCTTTCTATTCAGATGATGTGGATGATCTGAAGATGCAGATACTAACTTTTAAATATATCTTACCTAGGCAAGCCCCGGTGCATAACCTCTACTTTTCTATAGTTTAAATTATAATTGTGCATTAAGTTTTAAGGAGTTGAATGAAACCCACTTGCATATATATCTTTATCCTATGAGTCTTACTAGTATAACAGGATCGTGTAGAATGCTATGCTACAGGACTCCGGTAGAAGTCGAGTGATTGCTTGTCACTCGAGAGAGATAGGAAATATATTACTGTATTATTATCACTTGGAAAATATAAATGGTGGAAGGAAAAATGGTGACCGGGCAGGGATGTGGTTTGAGAATTGGTGGGTGTAAGAGGTTGTGTCACCATGGATTCGGGGCATGGCTTGGTTACACTGCTTTCCCTGTCTGGTCGGTTAAGGACCGATCGTTGCATAAGATTCTAGGCAAGTCACAGATTTATTATCCCAAGCACATACTTGTGTATAGGCGCTTAGAAGACTTGTTGCTCTCTTGTCGCAGATCCGACTCTTTTTGGACCGACTGTTAGGGTTTTATTTTGGTGGAGGAGGTCCTTGCACCGCACTGAGTCTGGGACTCAGGGGCAAGGGCTTGGAGTCCTAGTTTGGACAGGGACCTAGACACCCAGGATAGGAGAGTGATGGGTTGGTCCTGCTTATGCCTGGGGTACAAGCAGGGCGTGTGTTTTCGGGGTACCCAGCTGGGGGCATTGATTCGCGAATCGCCGGAAAATCTAGTACGGCTTGTCTGCGGTTTAGCATCGTAGTAAGAACTAAAAGATGAAAGAGGGAAGATGGAAAAGGGGAAATCTGATTGCTTACCACCTGCTTGAAAGTAGCATAGGTGCTTACATAGAATGGTTAGTTAATGAACCAATGTGGGTTTTAATAAAAATCAAATATAAGGATGCACGCTTAGTAATGCTTCCTGCAAATGCAATAAGCCCACAAGCCAGATAGCCTTGCATATCCTTGGAGTCTTTTCTTTCCTCCTATCGGGTAAGTCTTGCTGAGTACAATTGAGTACTCAGGGTTTTATTCCCCTTGTTGTAGGTGACAGGTGGATGCTAAAGTTTACTCTTGTGTGTGGATTCCTCTTGGTGGGCTCAGCGAGGATTCCTTTACGCTGCGATCATAGTTGTTATTTATAACTCTCACCAAATGCTTTTATAAATGAAAGTTTCATAATCTATGTCGTAGTTTATATATCAATACTTCATCATGTCATTAATAGATGTTATATTCCGCTGTTTAATTAAATGATTCATAACTTTGATAATATGATTACATTTCACTATTATAATAATAAACGTTATACTCTGATGTTGTATTAAAAGTGATATAAGAAATGGTTAAGAATGATGTAAGCTTTATTCTCTCATTTGTGATCCTGATGGCAAAAATATGGATTTTTGGGTTCTCCCCTGGGGTGTGCCCGATGAAACCGAGTAATTTAGTGTTCTCCCTCGAGTGCTTAGTGTCTAATGGAAGACAAGCACTCCTGTGAGGCATTAGATTAGACGGTTCTACCACAGGTGGTATCAGAGCGCAAATGAGGAAATAAGGCTTTGAAAACCTTTTCTAAACTAAAAATTGGCAACCCATTTTTGCAAAAAGTTAGGATGTTTGTATGCAAAGTTATAAAGTAGCCCTATTACTATGGTTATGTATGCAGGATAGATGGCACTTTGCTGACTTAGATAGGGTTAATCAAGTTTTTGTAGGTACACTGACTCGAGCATAGTCCGATAGTATCGACTAGTTATAGGGAGAGAACGATGTGCCAAAAATCTAAGAACGATTGCCCTATATGTTGGCAACAGTGGAAGGACGTATAGGACATGCACTCATACATATCCTATTTATGCATTGTAGTGCTGTATTGCTTATACACCATCCATAGGTGTCACGCGTGTCGTATTGTGCACGACGGACTTGTTCCTATGTCAGAGTTAGGTCTGCACTATGGCTTCATGCTCCATGTTTGCCCATGGTTCACGACGGTCATGACCCATGTCTCCCCGTATTCCTTTTCTACACTCTTGTCGGACCCTTGCCCTGTAGTCATACTAGTCAGTAATGGCATCGCACGTCGCTCGCCTCGAACGCTCGGAATTTGGTCGATTCATCGTAGCGATCCCACGTGGGAACCCTGGTGAACCACGCTATGACCACTGAATGCTCCGCCTTTATAAGTAGAGCCTGGCTTAGCCATTGGTACCACCACTCGGTGCACTTTAGCTTGCTTAGCTTTTCCTTTGAGCCAGCCTTTCGCTCAGCCTTCCTCGCAACCACTGCCAGAAATGGCAGGGACCTAGGTTAGTACCTATTGCCTGAACGTTGAGGGTTTTCCTAGAATCCTGCATACCACCCTACGAAAGCTCAGAGTCAAAGGTCATCCTGAGTATGAGCGCCAGGAGTATGAGGAACATGGCATTGAGCGATGTGAGGTTACCGTCTACATCGGGAAGAGTGAAGAGTTCCCCGACCTCACTGAAGCCTAGAGTGTGACCGCCACCGGGTTTAGCTTCACCGACACCTACCAGGTTGTGGCCCACAAAGCCTTGTGGTACCTCTGCCAGATCTATGAGGAGCCCATTGCCTGTACCCCCATGTGGTTCTTTCCTCCTTTGGACAAGAATCGACGGGCATGGAGGGCTCGCATGGAGGCTTTGCAAGGGCGGGATGTGCAAGAAGACAGTCCCACTGTGGTGCACTTGACCATGTACCTGCTTGCTCTAGATGAGCAGTACGACCATCAAGCCTTGGAGCTGAGGGCATGCCTTCGATGCGCCGAGGAAGCCAAGGTCTTCAACCAGATGCTCCAGGTGCAGCTTGCCGAAGCACATGCCAGTACTACAGCTGCTAAGAGCCGGGAGGCTACCATGGAGGAATCTCTGAAGGAGGCTGAAGATCAGTATGTCCATCAGCTGCAGGTGGCCTATCTTGTCACTAGGACCGAGCGAAGGACGTTGGCTGCTGAAAGGCAGGATGCCCCGATCTTAGAAGGGATCCCTGTCCACCCGCCAAAACAAAGGAGAACTGGTGTTGTAGCACCACCAGCAGCTCCACCCTCAGAAGTGTCAGAAGAAGAGCCCTTGATTCCTCTCACTCAGCCATTGCCCCAAGAAGATGTAGATTAGTGCCTTGGGATGATGTACCCATAGTAGTAGTAGTGTTTTTCATTGCTGTCCTTCGGTGTTATATTCTTGCCGTTGTTATTTGTCCGTAGTTGTTGAGATCGTCCGACCGTAGGTGAATGCTGTGTCATGAATGGGAGCCGGAATGCCTGCATGTTGTACCTATGTAAGATCGTTGGAATATGCATTTTGTTTATTTCATTGTGTTTATTGCATTTATCTACCTTAAGTTTTGTTAGATGTGCTTAAAGTTTTCAAGGGCGATGTTAGGTGGATTACAAGAGAAGTTGCCATTCAGATACCAATAGATCAGCCATGATTGGATAATTTTGGATACTGTATCGACTAATTGTGGATGTTCTAGTAGAACACTTGAATCACTTTAAATCAAATCCGCCATGGGATTTGAATTCCTTGTCCCTTGTTGTAAAGGGAACCTTTGTTGTTTAAATTTTCCCTTGCAATACTCTCCTTATTTTGTGGTCTATGACCCCACCGCCTTCATGGCATGTAAGTTGGTAGTAGTTGCCTGGTTAATAGCTTATGGTGCCACGATGACACCAAGGGTTTCCTGTGGAACAGCTGCCACATGGTGATGCTACTCGGCACGCGCTGGTATCGAGGTTGTTGACCAAGTACCTGTACCAGGTTACACCGCCGCACCATTTTGTTTTAAAAATTTTCTCCTTGGAAATATTCAAGTGTTCAAACGGGAAACCCACAATGGGTTGATGCAGAAGTGTTCTCTCAAGGTAAACAAGAGATGGTTTTGGAGAAAGAAAGTATGACATGGTTTGTTTTATGTGAAAGACGGATGCGGTCAAGTAAAGGAAAAAGAAAAAATAAAGAGTAGTAAGGAAAGTTAGCCTCGGGTAGTCGGGAGTAATAGAAAGGTTTGGGTGGACGTCTTGTCCCAAGCCCTATGCTTAGTTGACCGCGCTATGCATGCTGGGTCATTTTGCTGCGTGCCCTGCAAACGCCGCCTGTGTCGGGATTTGTAGTACCCCGTTTTCACGTGGCCGTAGCATCGTGCAGTGCTCGCCGTCTTGTGCACTGTGCGTTTCTCCTTTTTCCCAGCATTCGGTTGGCTCTCGACTCTCACGCCTTGTCCCCGTACCATACCCCCACATTTCCTTCTTTTGTTGACATGACCGTCCGCACGCTTGCCTCATCGAGCGGACCCCATCTACTTCCCTTCATTTCCCCTCCGCCGCTCACGTAGGAAGCGCACCATGTCTGACCTTATCTCCATGGCATGAAGCACCGGTGTATCCCATCCACTCCACCTCCACTTATGGTGCGTTGCTCCCCACCTCCATTCGCCTCTATAAAATACCCTTGGTCCTTGTCTTCTTCTTCATCCCCATTCCCCCACATTCGGAGCATAGCTACGAGATCCAGTCGCCCTTGTGAAGCTTGGTTCTTCAATTTGAGGTGATGGTGTGACCAGAGAAGAAGAAAGGATCTGGTTTCGTCTAAGAAGTTCAAGTTATCTTGGTTAGTTTGGTCTGAGGATTCACGATGTTTTACTTTTCAGTCGACTGTTTCTGGATCTGTTGGTGCTACGCCATGTTTTGGATAATCATCTTCTTGTTGTTTCTCCATTGTCCTCGTCTATCTCGACTTCTAGAGTAGGTCTCGGTTGTACCAGGTTGCTCTTCACCATGTATCCCTAGATCCCTGTGTGGTTTAGTATTCGAAGTCGTGTAACCTTTTGTGTAATCCCTGATCTATGAAATGTAATCGTGTTTCCCATTTTCTGGTTCTAGCTTTGAATCTCGGGACGCGATTCTTTTTAAGGGGGGTTGGTTGTAACACCCCGATGTTACGATCTCATTTAACACTGCGATTCTGGCCTAAGAAAAATTACCAAAATGATTTTTCCAGATTTCAAAAATTTAAAAACCAGCTTTTTGCGTCATCGGTAAACATTTGGAAGGTATATTTTAAAGCGCGGTTTGTGGTGAATTGTTTTGCATAAAATAAACACATAACATTTTAATATTTTGTTCCATGGCTTGGTACTAGTATGAGCTATCGCATACGCTATTTTTTTGTGAGCGCCGGTGTGCCAGGTCTTTTATCTTTTTCCCCCGCTGTATCTCGCTTGCCTGCTTTTCAATGGCTCTGGCCTTGTCTCCTTGCCTGCCTTGCATGGTCTCATCCTCATCTGTTCTCGACATTGTCGCGTTGCTGGCCGCGTCACTATTGCAGTTGACCACATGCAGACGCACCTCTTTGGAGTTGTCCATGCCATCCAACATGCTCTTCCAGCCACCTTGGGCTAGGCCAAATCCTCCATGTCCTTCTCTACTCTGTCTGTCTCTGTCTCCCATTGATTTTCCAAGCCGTGGCCTACTGCCGCTATTGCCTCGTACGATGGGTCGTGCGTAGAGCCGAGCCAAACATAGTCTGGTCATGCCGTGTCGGTGCCTGTGCTGCGCTGTCGATTCCGCGTCGCGACAACTCATGGAGGCCGAACCTCGCGCTGTTCCTCCTCTCTCCCTCTTTCTTTTTCTTTGCCCCGTGTGTCCCAATCCGCTCGTTCTTCAGCTCGCCCTCACCGTAGCGCTCCTGCCATGGCGGCGCCGTCGGTGCCCATATCTCCCCACGCGAGTGCACGCACTGCCCTACTCTCTATCGCGCCCTCCTTTTTCCTCCCCTCCTCATGCGCGTAGGCGCACCGTGCCACCGACGCCCCTCCTCTCTCCCGTGTGCCCGCAGCCACCCAAGCCCGGATGCTCCACCGGTCCGCGCACTTCCCTGAGTCACCCCCGCCACCATCCCGGTCGTGCCGCCCCACCTCCTAGGAACCTCCTACACATGCCACAGCTACTGCCTAGGCTGAGCCCGCTGCCACCCAGAGGCGCTCGGGGTCACGCCGTGCTAGTGCCTCGCCATAGTGTTGCTCTTCCTTGCCTTCATGACTTTCACCCATAGCTCGCCGTTATTTGGTCGTCGCGCGTGCACGCCGTGCCACGCCATCACCGCCCAAGCCCCGCAGCGCCGCCGCACCCTCCGTGCCCGTGCACCCAAGCCTCCAGCATGACCGCACGCACGTCGCTGTAGCACCCTGCCTCCCCATCGTCAGTCGTCCGGTCCTCGTGAGCACATGCGTGAAGCCCACCACCGCACTGGACTGAGCCCTGCGCGCCCATGTCGAATGCGACCGCGTCGCTGGTGCCATGCCGCAGCACATAGCCGGTCCGCCTGCGCCGAGCTCGACCACCGCCATTCGCCTCCCGTCACCAGAGCCGCACGTGTCTCCGCCGGCTAATCCGTTGCCATGCGCGTGCGTGGCTAGGGTGCTGTGGGCCACCGCTGCCCCACGGCCGGTTTTCCACCGTCGCCGTGCAGCCCCGGCCGGGATTGGCCGCCGGCCAGTGCTCCCCTGTTCTGTCCTCTGCTTTTGGGGAAAAGAAAGCATGGTGAGGAGGATATAAGTCCAATCTAGAAATTTATACGGGGCCTTTACTGCGAATACGTGAGCCATCGGAATAGTACTAATTGTAATGCGGCGCGATTTAGTAGAAGCTCAGGGATCATTTTGCAAATATTCCACGCCATCAGCCACCTAGGCCATCCACGCCACTACCACGCATTGGGCCGCCGTCCCCGTCGCTTGGGCCAGCCGGTTGCCGTGCTATGCGCTAGCCACGTGCCCGCCTTGGGTCGCCGCACCTATGGGCCGTCTGGCCGGTCTGCTTCCGCACTGCTGGCCTGGCCGCGCCGCTAGGCCACGCAACGCCGTGCCTGCCCCATGCTTGGGCCGCTTGCACCTATGCATGCGCACACCGCCTGGGCTGCTTGGCTCGCTGGATCTGGCCGAGCTGGGCCGCTTTAGGCCCAAAGACCCTTTTAACTGTTTTGGTGTTCCGTTAATTTCAGCATGTGTCTAAATACTTGGAAATTGATAATAAAATGTAGGAAAATTGTAAAAATGCCTAACCAGTTTTGTTAGTCTCTAAAATCAGGATCTACCTATTAGTATATTTTGTTCACATAGTTCAATAATATTTTTGGGAGCTATATAATTAGTTTAAAGTACTTAATATTGTTAAAAGGAGAAGTTGTAGGAATTTCCATGATTAGTTGGTAATGTTGTTGAATATGAAATTTATACAGTAGGCTCCTAGCAATATTAGGTACTCACTGTAATTTTTGTAGCTCAATAATAATTAGTTTGCTAGGTAGATAATGGTGCTCTATTTTGAATAAGGATTAAACCGATGGAATAAAATAAAGAAACACCTTGGTTTATATAACTAAAATGATTGTGGGAAATAATGCCTTATCTGACAACGTGTATATGTAGCCTAAGTATAGTTGTCGTTAGAATTAGCCCGTTAACTCAAGAGACGTACGTCGTATTTTACAAGTCGCGATTGCAGTTGATTAATTACATCTTTACATTGCATCGCATGCATATTATATAGGTACGATGATGGATCAACGGACCGATCGAAGGATGATTGGGAATCTGAAGATGGTGTAATGGTGTTCTCTCTAGAAGATGATGCAATGGGCTTTCTATTCAGATGATGTGGATGATCTGAAGATGCAGATACTAACTTTTAAATATATCTTACGTAGGCAAGCCCCGGTGCATAACCTCTACTTTTCTGCAGTTTAAATTATAATTGTGCATTAAGTTTTAAGGAGTTGAATGAAACCCACTTGCATATATATCTTTTTCCTATGAGTCTTACTAGTATAATAGGATCGTGTAGAATGCTATGCTACAGGACTCCGGTAGAAGTCGAGTGATTGCCTGTCACTCGCGAGAGATAGGAAATATATTATTGTATTATTATCACTTGGAAAATATAAATGGTGGAAAGGAAAATGGTGACCGGGTAGGGATATGGTTTGGGTATTGGTGGGTGTAAGAGGTTGTGTCGCCGTGTGATGAGGACATGGCACCTTCGGATACGAACAATGATTATAAGGTGCGCTCGTTCCTATATTTGCATAGTGGCTTTGGTTTTAATTCACTTGGTTCCACATGTACATGTCACTATTTGATTGTAGGTTCAAATGTGTTTCATAATGGAAGTTCATCAAAGTTGAACTTTTGGTTCATCGGCAGCCCGACAATGCCTCATTGGGAAGGCCATAACTCATCCATCCGGAGTGCGATCGAGGTCAATGAGCTCTTGATGGAAATCTTGTTTGATAAGCTTTCAAATAGATCTAGTTCCATATCAATATCACATCGGCAAGGCCTCCAAATCGCTAATATTTTCTGTCGCTGTTTCTGCTGGGAGCTACACTATCGTTATGGGCTTGTTATTCATCCTTGGGACCCTGGCCCAAGTGGGAGCACAACCCAAGGACTTGGAGAACCCACCAAGAAAGCCCTTGGACGTCCTCCTCCTTAGCCACCACCTTAGGAGGCCAGCAAGGACGTCCAAGCCAAGTCAGAGGCCCAGTCCAATCCGAGTTCGAGTCTACCTCGGCCGTCAGGACCAGTCTGCAATAAAACGGACACCCAGGACGCATCTGGGCTCCGTTTTCGATGATCCACATATGGATGGAAAGATAATTTGATAAGGAAGCCAATCCAAGTGGTTTCACATCAAAAGCTCTTCGGAATCAATGAGAATCATCGAAATAAGTCAGCGTCCAGAATCTGCCAGGGTGCTGCGACACCTTCTTTTGGTCCGTTGGGCCGTGTATCGTGTTTGGGCCCATTAGGGGGCGTTGAAAGGACCTAGTGAAAGGTCCTTGTTGGTTTTGGTAATTGAGTGACAACTTAGGTGGACTAATTGTGTTTATGTGAGATACACAGGTGATTAGTCCACAGGTACATGTGTGTGAGCAACATATGCCATGGAGGTGAAAATGGCTTGGAGATGTTGCAAAGCTCACACATGTGATGATGAAGGAGCTTATTGCACATGAGACATGACATTGAGTCATGTGATCAAGGTGGAGAAGATCAAGACAAGACTTGGCTTGATGGACCGGTTGCAAGCGTGAAGGGCAAGTCGAAGGCTTTGGAGTGATGGACCGCGTGGTGGTGAAGCTTGAGCAAGACTTGGCGCCGATGGACGATGACAACGGTGAATAGCAAGTAGAGTCAAGATCGATGAACCAATATGATCATGTGATGATATGAAGTGGATCATATCATTGTTGATCGTGTTGGTGCATGTGTTGCATCGACATTGGAGATGGAATGGAATGCGCAAGGCAAAGGTATAACCTAGGGCATTTCATTTCACCGGTCATAGGTGTGTAGAGAAGTTTATGACCGGGTTTAGGATAGATGGCCGTACTATCAAGAGGGGCAAACTTGTTTGCATATCGGTCATCTAGTGCCACTCGAGTGATCTAACTTTGCATTGTCGCTAGGATCGAGTGGCGTGGCAAGTTGAGTGGCTAACATCCTTTGGGAAATGATTGTGAAAATGCTAACACACATACACATGGTGGTGTACACTTGGTGGTGTTGGCACATTTACAAAGGAGGTGGTGTTTGCAGAGGTGAGATGGGTTTGGGTCCCTCTCTCCCTCCCGCCGAGCTTGTGAGGCAGGATTCGGCACTTTCGGAAAAATGGAATGCCTATTTTCTATTGCGCCAGATGCAAATTCTTGTGGTTTGCACATTGGTGCAAGGGTGATGAAGTTAGAAGTGAAAACGAGTTGGTCGCGAAGATGCTGGCGTCGGTCAACTGACCGGACGCTGGATCTGAATGCACCGGACGCTGGCAGGCTGCGTCCGGTCGCGCTGACGTACGGTGACGCAGTAACTGGAGAGTGACCGGACACTGGCTGCGTCCGATCGCATTCGACCGGACGCGTCCGGTCATGCTCGGGAGCTTACTGGAAACGACCGGACACTGGGGGTTCAGCGTCCGGTCAGTTGAAGCTAGAGCATCCGGTCAGGTCAAGTGACCATTGGAACCAGGACACATGGTCGTCTGCGAGCGACCGGACGCTGGGGTCCAGCGTCCGGTCAACACGACCAGAGCGTCCGGTCGGCCCGACCGTTGCCCAGTGAAGGGGTAACGGCTAGTTTAGCCCTTGGGGCTATAAATAGAAGTGGCCTTCGGCCATGGCTGGTGCGGAGCACCTCAAGGGACTTAGTGTCCATGCTTGTGAGTGCTTGGGAGCCCTCCATCACACACATACTTTATAGTGATCATTCGATTGTGTGAGTGAGCGATTCTAGTGCGATTGCATCGTGAGGTTGCATCGAGTGGCACTAGGTGATCGAGTTGCAAGCTGGTGGTGCTTGTTACACTTGGAGGTTGCCACCTCCTAGACGGCTTGGTGGTGGTCTCCGTCGAAGCGCGCAAGAAGCTTGTGCGGCGCTCCGGAGAAGTGCTTGTGAGGGGTACTTGTGCTCGCCCCGCGGGAGTCGCGAAGAGCAACTTTAGTAAAGCGTGTCATTGAGCTACCCTCACTCAAGGGGTAGGTTCTTGCGGCGCCCGACGTGCGGGCTTAGCGGGTGATGCTAATTAGCCGCTGAACCACCAAGTGAGCGGTCGACACAACGGGGACTAGCGTGTTGGCAAACATGTGAACCTCGGGAGAAAAATCATCGTGTCAACCTTGTTCTTCCCGTTGGTTTGCATCCCCATTACACAAGCTTGCAATTACTTTTATACATATTAAGCTTGTGTAGTTGCTTTTGTAATTAGATAGCTTGTGTAGCTTGCTAATTACCTTCTTGCTTGTGTAGCATAGAAGTAGCTCCCTTGCGTGACTAATTTGGTTTTAGTAACCTTGTTAGTCACATTGCTTAGTTTGTGTAGCTAAGAATTTGCGCTCTCTAATTAGGCATTGGTTGCCTTGTTATTGAGCATTGCTAGTGAGCTTAGTTAGCTTTGTGCTTTTGCTTACTAGCATGTGTAGGAGCTCCCTTATTGCTTAAAGTACTAGTGGCATAGGTTTGTGTAACCTTGCTCCTAGAATTGTTTAGGAGAGCTCTAACTAGCCCGGCACCTTTGTTGCATAATTGTTATCTTTGTAAGGTGTTAGTGAACATATATAGTGGGGTATAGTCTTGGCTAGACCGATAGTTTTAATTCCGCATTTGTATCGGTTAGCCGACGCGATTAAGTTTTAGAAAAGACTATTCACCCCCCCTCTAGTCGCCATCTCGACCCTTCACCTAGGATGCCACCTAGAGGGGGGGGGTGAATAGGTGTTTCTGAAAATTAACACCTTTAAATGCTAAAACGATTAGTAAAGGGAGTTTTCAAAATGAAAACTCCAAATAAAGAGTAGTACCACCCCTCACAAGTTAGCCACAGAGTATATAAAAGATACTAAATGAATCTAGGAGCCAAACGCCTGCAACCAAAGAGTTAGAACACAATGCAATTCAGTTTGGCGTAGGGGCTAATACCGGACGTGTCCGATATTCACGACTTTAGTGGAACAGCCCTGAACTTGCTCCTTTTGATTTCTATCTTCAATCCAAACTGTAAGAAACTATTAGAGATAGTAATATACACAGAGAACCTGCAGAATAGCTAGAGCAACACAAATATCAAATGAAATGCGAATTAAGACACGATATTTGTTTTACCAAAGTTCGGACTCGTTTGAGTCCTACTCTCCGTTGAAGGGGCTGCGGGTGACCCAGCGAAGGTCAGCCCTAGAGGGTACCACGAAGGCCACTCTAGCCAGAGTCTTTTCCAACTCATTTTCCTCCTTCCACTAGATGATTCTGAGGCGGCGGAATCGACCATTACAAACTTTCCGAAGCAACCACAATCTCTCGGTTGCTCTCTGGTGACGCCTAGCCATCTAGGACCGAAGAGTCCAAGAGTAACAAATGCGAATCACGAGATTGACAATATGCACAAGTGCTCAAGTGGTGGCTTGCTCTCTTTTTCAAATTCTTTCTCAACCCACAAATTGATTTTGCAATTTGGATCACACACTCACTAAGAGAGGGTTTAGGAGAGTTGGCAAGGTTCAAAAATGTGTGACTCTCTCAGCAGAATCAGCAGCATCCAAAGGTGGAGGCTTGGGGGTATTTATAGCCCCCTTGAAAAACTAGCCGTTTTATAGCCGTTGCAATACCGGACATGTCCGGTATGCATACCGGACACGTCCGGTATGACTCACACTGCACCAATGGTAACTAAGTTACAGTGATGTTGTGAGGTGTCGGAACTCCCAAAGAATGCCGGGACTTTCGACCGTCGGAACTCCCAACTCAAGTCGGAACCCCCGACCCTCAGCAATTTTGAAAAACATGTAACTGAGTTAAAGTTAGTGAGGTGTTGGAACTCCTGACGTATGTCGGAACTCCCGATCGTCGGAACTCCTACGACTCACGTCGGAACTCCCGACCCTCAAGGCTTTTGAAAACTAGCCGTTGGCTTCTGGTCATCCATACCGGACACGTCCGGTATGAATACTGGACACGTCCGGTATGACCAGGATAGTGAAACCTCCAAGTCTGTTGAAGTGCGAGACGTCAGAACTCTCGACCCATGCCGGGACTCCCGACCGTCGGAACTCCCGACCATCGAAACTCCTAACCTACGTCGGAACTCCCGACGAACCAACCTGAGAACAACAATTTTACAGCTGCTGGACAAATACCGGACATGTCCGGTATGAATACCGGACACGTCCGGTATTACCAGACCAGCAAGAAATCAGTTAGCACTTTTGTTGCTCGAATAATCAAACCTCACATGGGTTGGCTTGAGCACTTATGAAACATTATCTATCAACATGATGCATCCCTCTTAGTAGTACGGCATACCTATTAAACTCAAGATCAAAACAAAAATGAATTTATACCACTTGAGTTGATTTCTTTTTGAATTGATGTCGTCCCTTCTAATCTTCATCAAGTAAGGGTGCTTAACATGTTGATGTTGATCTTTTCACTTGAGCATAGCCATCTTGAGCATGTGACTTGATTCCATTCATCAAATTTGAATAATCCCAAATGTATCGAGTCACTTCCATCAAATACTTCATTATAGATTTGATTCTTCACATCAATATGACCATCTTTAGCTTGATTAGTACCTCAACTAAATGCAAGTACTTTCTTCTTCACCCTAGCTAGGTTCTTCGGCCGCCAAGCCGTCGCTTGCCCTTCACCCTTGCTTAGTACCTCGAAGCCTTTCCTTGCTATCTTCACCATCTCAAGCCATCAAGTCACATCTTGTTGTTGAATCATCCATTCATATGTATTGTTATCTTTTTTATTTTAATTTAGCAAGCTTCAAATATGAGACCATTCCATATGCAATCCCTCATGTCTCATTAACTAATAATCATGAGCTTGCTTTCACATAGTACATGGAAATCCCACAAGAAATAAGCCTTCACATGAATTCCATTTGCATTGTTGTCTTGTGCTTGAACTAGATTGTTTATACAACAACACATCATTTTGGCTTTCATTAAGTACCTATGAGATAACCTATTACCTGTTCACACTTAGCAAACGAGTTAGTCCTTTAATCACATTGTCATTCAATCATCCAAAACCCACTAAAGGGCTAGATGCACTTTCAATCTCCCCCTTTTTGGTGATTGATGACAACTTGATTAAAGCTTACAAAATGATATAAACATTTAAACTTTTGGGTTCAATGATTTATGAGAGGCTCCCCTTAATATGTGCTTATGATTAGAATTCACAAAATGACCTCAAATGTCAATTGCACATACTAAAACAAATAGGAGACTCCCCCTTAAATCATTGCATCCGTGGGGTGCATGTGTGTGTGACAAAGTGAAACCATGATGCATATGACAAGGTATATCACACAAGAATAAATATAAAAGCATCACATCAAATATTTTCATTCTAGCATGCATAGTCCTTATGAAAATAAATATGACATATGTAATTCACACATAGCACTCATTACAAATCATCTCAAGTCTACAAACCACTGATATATATAGATAAAGATCATGTCTCAAGAGATACATAGATAAAGCATAAGTCTCATCTCTCACAAGATATAATCAATGAAGCTCAAAAACAAACTATAGCCTATAGTACATATCTTCAGGTACAAAGATAAGCAAATAAAACTATCCTGAAGCTTTAATTAGTCTCTCTCCCCCTTTGTCATCTATCACCACAAAGGTCCAACAATGACATACTAAGGACAAAGGGGCTACAAGCTATCATGGAAAGCTAAGATCACTCATCATCATCATCTTGACCAGCATCCTCATCATCTGAGCGTGCAACACCGGCTGGACGAGAACCACCCGCACCAGACGGGTCATAGCCACCAGACCCGTAGAAGCCACCACCACCTATCAGGTCACTCCACCAATCTATAGCATAGTCGTCTGCAGTGCTGGGACATGGCTGAGAGTGAGTAGGCACACAAGCCTAAAGAGGTAGAGTGTTAGGGTGCTCAGGTGCCTGCTGCTGCTGTCTCTGAAGGAACTCAGCATATTCTCTGTCATGTCTGGCCTGCTGCTACTCCTTAGTCTCCTGCTCACTAGCTGCCTCATCAGATAGTGGAGACCTAGGAGGATCAAGCTCAAGCCTAGAAGCAATTTGCTTCAAGGTTCGAGTATCCTTCCTCCTAGCCTCCCTCTCCTTCTGTTGCCTGGTCCGGATGTCTCGACACATCCCAAATATGGAGCTGAAAAGCCTGCAGATAGGCGAGGGAGGACTGCCATGGCGTGAAGTAGAATGTGGTGAAGGTGAAGCTCCTGCTGGTGCACCACTCCTAGGTGCATCTGCCTCTGGTGCTGCGGCTGCTCCTCCTGGTCCTGCTGGAGGTAACCCTATCTCAGGAAGATCTGCAATAATCTTCAGGGCCTTGTGAATCTTATCATACTCGAATGTGTGCCCTATCACCTGCTTAATCATATGCATGATATAAGGAGCAAAACCACAGCCCTTGAGGGGCCTCTCTCCAACACTCCTAATCTCGGACCAAATAAAGTCAAACACGCTAAAGGGCCAAGCATTAGGTGCCATCCTGTGGAGTAGGTTCTTGGAATAATCTGCAATGTTGCCCTTGTCTCCACCCTTGCAGTCAATAGTCTTCCTAAACATCCTATCTAGGTATCTGTAGGTAGGGTGAAGACTTAGAACCTTCCCCACAGCTCCTCTCTCCCCACCTGGAGGATACATGTAGGCGAGCTACTCAGGAGGTAACACCTGCTCGGTGTGGATCCTGTCCCTCTGGAGATCATCCTCTGAGAAGCCAAGATGGGCGGCAAAAATATCATAGTCAACACTGTACCACTAGCCCTCAAGCATCCAGTGCATCCACCTCTCATCCTCCTCAACAAACAGAGTAGCATAGAACTGAGCTACTACCTCTGTGTTCCAGTCATGTTGGAACTCCATGATCTCATAAACCCCAGTGCGCTGGCAAATGGCAATGGCATGATCAACTAAGGCCTTCTGCAACTCTATAACGTACTACCAGTCAATCCACTGAGACCTGGCAATCATAGGGTTCCTGGTGAGAATAACACTGGAGTAGAAATCCAAGTGAAAGGCTGTCTGGAAGTGGTGATCGTACTGAACCTTAGGTAAGCTCCTCAGATCAACCCTTTGCTCATCTCTAGCCTTCTTGGTCATACCCTTTCCCTTGTAGTCAACTCTGGGAACATAGGAGGGCACATTGGGCAGACGTGTCTCAAGAAGACCATAATGCATCCCCTGACCAGGCTGGTGCTGAACTGGAGGAACTAACTCCTCCTCCTCAATCTCCTGCTCCTCATCTGGGCTGTCACCATCTGATCCTCTGTTAGTGTTCTTCCTCTTTCTTTCATCTCTAGACTCCACTCTGAACTCATCAGTGTCTGTGTCAGAAGAAGAGCTCCCGGACCCCTCTACATACTGAGCTGCTGCACTAGAGGCAGCCCTGGTGGACCTCCTACTAGTCGGCTGAAATCCAGGATGCATATCCTGTCTCGCCTTCTTGTACTTCTCAAGTGCTGGATCATGCCTATGCTTGGACCTCGGCTCCTATCGTCCACTCATGGCTACTGTCCTGTATCCAAAGATTTCCAAAGAATTTTAGATACATACCCATAGCTTATTCTTGAATTGTAATTAGACATAGATTCTTTTATCCAAGGTTTTACAATCACCTCGACACACCATTGTCACAAGGTTTGCAAAACATAGATACAGAAGAAACTGTGCCTAATATACAATTCTATGATGGCATTGAATCAAAGGAAGCAGAGAGCCTGCTCTGCTGGGTTATACCGGACACGTCCAGTAGTATACCGGACACGTCCGGTATGGGCCACCAGCAACCCTAACTAGGGTTCCCTGATTCAAACCAACATGGATTACAACCAAACTTTGGGCATTGCTTCTTCATCACCAATGCAACACAATCACCGAAGGAATTTTAAAATCATGCATTGACCATGTAGATCGGACGAGGTCTGTGATTAGGGTACCTTGAGAGGAGAGAAGAGAGAGCGATGTGAAATCCAAATCCACGGGCCTTCAATCCTTGATCCAAGCCTTCTCCAATGCAATCTCCCTCTCTCTCTTTTCCTTGGTGAAATCCTTGGTCGCCCTAGGTGAGAAGAAGGGCGTTGGCTGGTTGGTTTGGAGGAGGCAAGTCTGTTTGGGCCGAAGGGGTATGCTCTATTTTTTATAGTCCCGCTCATACTGGACACATCCGGTATCATACCAGACACATCCGGTATTCACGGGCTGGCCCAAATTATTCCAAAATGTGTTTTGTCTCTTCCAATCCCCTTTTCTGTTAGATCTTAGTCCAAAAAGGCATATAATCTTGATCCAAACCGAGTATCATCACTTTCCTTATCCAATGCCATAAATTGATTTTCTATTTTCCAAATATTTGGCATATACAAGATTTCGCTTACTTGAGAGAGAGACATAGTAGATTATGGACTTAAGAAAGCCATGTCATGTGTGATTAGACAATCAAACAATCAAGGAGAGCTATAATCATCACATGGCAAGGCTAGGTCACAAAGACCAAGATTCAAATAGTTTTCAAATTCACACTTCCTACTCATGCTAGTTAGGGGTTTTGAAAAACATCTCTCCTATGTCACACAAATGCACATTCTAACATATAAAGGGCCTTAGATGCACTTACAATGTATGTATGTAAACACATACCTTTGCCTTGAGCCCACAAGAATACCACTAAGAAGACAAGCATCATGATGATCTTTATGTTGACCTCAATTGCCAAATAATCATGCTAGATACATTTTCATCCAAAGAACTACAAAGAATGCTAGATAAATTTGTTAGTCCACAATGGTGCAAAATAGAAATTTAGCTCCCCCTAAATAAGTGCTCCAAGTAATTTGAATGACTTTCAACAAGCACATTATTCTATTGAGAATTTGGGAGTCAATTTTCTATTTTGAACCACAACCAAATAATTTGCCATATTTAAATTTGAGTTGAAGAGATGCTCACAATCCACTAAGATTTGGTAAACCACAAACTTCTGAGTAAAATGAGTATATATGAAAATATATGAATCCAAAAACTCAGTTGCTTATTCAATTAGTGTTCTGGTTCCTACAATACCAGACACGTCCGGTAAGTGCAGGACAGACACAATTAATTTACTGCTTGTGATTCTTTGTTTAGCTTTATTATTTATTGTATACTAGCATCTCAACAAATAAATTACTCTACTAGAGAGCGATCAAAAGCATCATATGGCAAACATGATAAATCTCAAGTGAAATTAATTAGCCACTTCCATTATTTCACAAATGTACCTGTTTGTGAACTATAGAACACGAAACGAACAAAGTGACTATCCTAAAAGGTTTAGGTACTTGTTACCAATGGTGAGGATGAAATATATGAGATGTTCATTGAATTTTCTTTGGGTCAACCATATAAGGGATTATGATAAGAATTGGTTGATAGATTGAGTGAATATAGTCAAATTGCTTGCTCAACCACCTCGAAGATTTCATCTCATCACCAAGTACCTACATCATTAACCTAAGCACACTTTGGTACCCAACTCTTGTTGGGTCCTTTTAAGTTAGTCAACAAGTGCTTAGGCACCCAAATGGCTTTAGCATTAGTTTGTGGTGAACACATCACCTTACTAGTGATAACTCCATTTATGGTCTTCCTAAGCATATCATTATAAACAAATGTGTTTGGCTTAGGAGTATTACCATTTGGGCATTCATAGCTTAGATGCCCCTTTCTTCTACAAGCATAGCATATGCGGCCTTTGTGTGCTCTATGCTTGCTTTGCTTGTATGGACATCTATCAACCTTGTGGCCCATCTCATTGCACCCATAGCATCTTCTAGTTGCAACTTGGGCTTCCTTTCTTGCTTCTTTGTACATTGGGCATTTCTTGGTAGAAGCCTTTTGATTGGCGGCTTCAACCTTGTCGGCCCAACTCTTGTGTGGACACATAGCCCACTCATGTCCATACAATCCACAACCATAGCACATCCTTTTTCTATGTTTCTTGCTCTTGGTTGTGTTGGCCTTGCTTGAGATGTGATTCTTTTGTTGGGCTTTGGAGGAAGCAAGGTTTGAACCCTTCTCAAGCTTCTTCACCATGTTATCACGGTTATCTTGAGAAGGTTATGCTTTCTACTTACCCTTCAACCGAATCACATCTTTCTTTAATCTTTGTACTTCTTCTTTGAGCTCTATGTTTTCTATAAGATTTAGCTCAATCGAAGATTGGCTTGCTTGAGGAGCACACTCATTAGTACAAGAAATATTTAATTGAGATGGTGTACTAGTGAGCGGATGTGTGAGAGGTTGACAAGATTTTACCGATGTAATCACAACCTCATGAGCCACCTCAAGCATAATGCTTGATTCTACTACTTCCTCATGAGAGCACTTTAGATGAACATAATTTGCTTGTAGCACATTATACTTGCTTGATAGTTCATCTAGCCTTGCCTTGAGCTCGAAGTTTTCCTTCTCTAGTTGTGGAACACTAGAAGAGGATTTAGTAACTAAAGCATGCTCAATTGACAATTTTTCATACCTTTCACTTAGAGCCTTTAGTTCTTCCATCTTGGAGATGAGAAACTTTTCTTGATTTTGAAGCGATTGCTCTTGCTTCTCTATCTCTTCTTCAAGCTCATCATTCTTTTCAACTATCTTCATGATAATGAACTTGTCTTTATGGTTAAGATGATCAAGGTTGTAGTTGTCTTCAACTTCAACGTCACTCTTATCTTGATCATCTACTTGTGCTTTCTCCTTTTCTTGATCTTTCTTGTTATTCTTCTTCTTGCTTTTCTTGGCCATGAGACACAAGTGATGAGTATCATGAGATATTAAGGTTGACTCATCACTTGTTCGCCACCAGGCTTGAGCATCGTTGCAAACAGCAGCTTGCTGGTCTGCTGCCTCGACCATACCGGACACGTCTGGTAGGCATACCGGACACATCCGGTATGTGTAGGCAGACAGCTGGTCATGCGCTGCTTGCACTTCTTGCTCCGGCTCGGTGCTCTTGAGGTCTTGTGAGGCTTCTTTGCTGTATGATGACACAATGGACATACTTTCCATTGACTCGATCTCAAGTGCATCATCACATTTGGATTTTCCATATAAATCAAAAAGTCTAGTCCAAATGAGATGAGCACTCTCCGGAGGTGGTTGTCCATTGAAGATTGCCTCATCTTGAACCTCTACACTCAATGTACTCAAAATAATATTAATAGCTTGAGCATTGAGTTGCACGCATATCTCTTCCTCTTTTGACAAATTTTTGTAGTTGCTCCAATCAACTATAGAAAGAGGTATGCTTGCATCCACGATATGCTCAACAAGAGGACTAATATCTCTAAAAGCATTGAGTACATATATTGACCAAGTTAGAAAGTTTGAACCATCATTTTGGAGAAGCACTGGCTCCAACTCGATAGGCGTCGACATCCTTTTCTCACGGCGGTGAAGCTTTAGGTGAGAACCTTGCTCTGATACCAATTGAAAGGACCTAGGATGCCACCTAGAGGGGGGGGGGGTGAATAGGCATTTCTAAAAATTAACACCTTTAAATGCGGAAACGATTAGTAAAGGTGTTGACGCAAAAGTGGATCTGCAAACACAAAGGGCTAATACCCGAATTGGTATCCAAGGCGTGCCAGTCGATTTGACCTATTAATCGACAAGGATGAAGATACGAGCACTTTGGTCCTAACAACAGCGATACGCCTAGAAGTCACGGCCAAGAGGTACTCACGCGGAACTCGAGGATTGCCGAAGGTCGCACTGAAGCGATGCAGCTCGCCGAATCAATGAGAACTCGTAAAGAGAAAATAATGCAAATTGACGAAGTCGCCGAAAAGTAAGTAGATGCAAATAGGAGTAAAAATTGGTTTTGATATTGATTGATATATATATTTACATTGCCCCTCACTCCATATTTATACCCTGATCTAAAGAAACACAACCAAACACAACTAGGACACCAAACCCATATCTAAGGAAACACGTGACTCTTACATGAATCATACTCTAACAAATATAGAAAAAGAAATCAACTCCTATCTATTTTCCTGTCCGCCTTAATTACGATGGAAATCTCACTGTCCTTCCTCCCATCGGCATACCCCCTGTCTCATCGGCAATAGTCTTCAAGTCTTCCCCCATCAGCATACTCCTTGTTTCATCGGCAGTAGTCCTCAAATCTCCCTTCATCGGCATACTCCCTGTTTCATCGGCAGTAGTCTTCAAGCCTCCCTTTATCGGCATCACCAGCTATCGGCAACCATCTTTACAAGCTGGCTTTCATCGGCTATCAAAGTATACAGTAACTTTCCCCTTGCCGATTAGTCCACTCCAAACATTTTAACACGTACAAAAAACGGTGTCAACACATGCCCCCCAATTTTGGAGTATAAAACCATTAATGCTCCGAAATTTACTCCAGATTACCATAACTTATTCTCCAAGCCAAAACCTGATCTGTTATCAAATCCAATCAAATCTAATCCTGATTCATGCACTTTAGCAAATATCGCACAATCGCCAACCACTCTTGCCTTGATTATGGTTAAGATACTGAAACAATAACCCATCGGCAAGATCTTAACATGATAATGCTGTCATTTTCAGAATTAAAATATCCTGTACCGATATTTCTCCCAAGTCTTGATTACTTGCCATCAACCCATCTATACAATCCCCTGATCATCGTGCAAACAGTTACCATATCCATCTGAACCACTTCGACCTACATGCGCGCGGCATAGAGATAAGTCCAAAATACCCCTACTCCAAGCGGCTTATAAATAGACTCCTCCAGAACACTTGTCTTCTACCCTCAGACTCCAATCTTTGATATTTCTCTTTCCGGCGGTGACTCCGACGAACCACTGCACGACCTCAACCAACAAGAACCCTTCTCCAGCGTTACCTCAAGTCCCCGGCTCGTGCCTTCATCTTCTTCAAGATAATGGCAGTCAACTTCGACGTCCCCACGGTTCGCTCCTCTTCCATTACCTTTACTTTGATTCCCCTAGTTTTTGCAAATCCATACAGTTGGTGATTTTTCCTTTCTTTTGTTCTCCGGATCTTTCAAACTTAGGAATTGCGCAACAAATTAGTTATCCCAACCGACCAGCCGCATGACCAATGCCTAGGACCAATGGGCAACCCAGATCCAACCGATCTGATTAATGCAGAAGTTAACAGAATCCCCTTTAGAGCCCAAAATTTCTCTCTGAATTTATGGTAAGACACATTCCGATCTTGGCCCAAAACCACCAAAGGGTGGAAAGATTGGTACTTAAGGGTTAATAGATCGATGCAAGTATACTGGGCAGAACGGAAATTAGACCAATGCATTAGGCTATCTATTGCCGATATGCAGGAAGAATGAATCGATGATGATTGCAGCTGCTTACTTCTGGTCAGACACAACAAACACTTTTATGTTTAGACATGGCCTAGCTACTCCTACACTTGCCGATGTCCACATGCTTACTGGCTTGGATATTTCAACTGCCGATGAAGGCTCCATTTATGGTAGAAAATCTAAATATAGGGTGAATACCCGCAATATCGGCGGTTGGACGGGATACATTCAAGAATACCAGAAGACTGGGACACTTAACCAGAGGGAACATGCCACATTCTTGAATATGTGGTTAGAAAAATTTATTTTCTGTGGTCGATCAGTAGGACCAACCAACGCCTTCCTCCCCGCAGCTAAACTTTTGGCTAATGGCGTAAGGTTTCCTCTTGGTCGATACCTTCTGAGCTCCACTTATCATCTTCTTCATCAAGTGTCTCAGAAACTTCTGCTTGGCGAACCCATCGGCAACCTAGGAGGCCCGTGGTGGTTTATCAACATGTGGCTGAATGCCCATATGCACAAACGCTTGCAATGGGACTTTTTTGCCCAACAATTCCCATGAGAAATTGCTGAAGACCATGTGCTTGGGGATGATGAATCGGCAACACGCTCACCCCTTAATTTTGGTGAAGCCATAATTGTCCTTCCCGGAATAGAGGCCAATGAAGACCAGATCGGCAGATTCTTCCAAAACTTCTACAATGGTCTTTCTCGTGATCATAGGGCCTAGGTACCTTATATTGACAAGGACAACAGATTTCCCCTTCTTTTCAACTTTGCCGATGACACCCTGAATCAGGATAAGGAACTCATGATGGCCATCATTACTCCCAGGGCAATTCCAGTGAATACATTTGGTAGTGGGAAAAACACCAACATTTCATATGAATTTTACAACCCATCGGCAGTATCCCGTCAATTGGCTTTTGGGCAACTGCCAATCAAACTTTGCTTTGCCGATGTGATCAAACCCAGGGAAACAATCACCTGTGGAACAGATTGGAACAAGGTGGTACAACTCTCCCCCGATGCCGATATCACAGATGTTGATATATCCACCTAGACGCCAGTATCCTTCATCACCGAGTCATACAAGCAATGGTGGCGAGAGTGGAAGGAACAACTGTTTGCAACTTCTGCTCACACATATCGGCACATGATCGACCCTGAATATGCCATCCCTGACGACGCAGTAAGTTTCTTTTAACTCCTTTTTGCTTTTTCCCTACATATATCAGTAACTGACTCTCGCATGACAGGTTAACAACCCAGCACCATCGGTGAGCAAAAGTGGGAAACCCTTCGATCTTCAGCCTATTTCCCCGATATCACCGATCGGCTACAACGCCCCCACCTTAACTGCTTTGACCCACCAGAAGATCCGTACCAAGACCATCACCTCTAAGTCCAGATTGGCTATAGCTAGGGCCACTCCATCGGCTGCTGCTACAACCTTGGTCAAGGCATTCAAGGTAACAACCTTGTTTATTTCTACTTATACCGATTACAAACTGTATTAACATTAATCACCAGGGGGTAAGAGCTGCCACTGGATCGTCATCGGCAATTCCTCCGATATCAAGCACCACTTCTTTTGACAAACCTTCAGAGGTATTCTCTTGACTTCTCATTTTATCCGTTAAATATCATACCTTACACTTGTCTTGCAGCAACAATTGGGTACATCGGCAAGCGTACCAGATGTCCAAGCTTCACAACCAACAAGTGCCGATGCCCCCAGCCAATCGTTGCCGATGCCCAAGCAAAGCGCAAAGCTTTAACAGATGCCGAGACACAGCCAAAACGACAAAGGTCCATGCTGATCCCTACATCTGCCCTAATGTCATCGGTCATCATACCTCAAGAGCCAACCACTGATGAAGTCACGGAGGACATCCCATCGACAAGCTCAACCGATCCCTCACACGACACACTCCAGGTTGTTTCTTCCAGTCAAGCATAGGAAATTGCCTTGAAACAGGTAAACCGATTAACCTAGCTGATTTACAATATTCATACTTATCCTTAACCGACCTCCTTTTCTTTTTCTCAGGAACAAGACTCCCCAAACAGCCTATTCTCCTTCGCTATTGACATCTCTGACGATGATGGAGAGGAAACAAATTCTTCCCTTGTACTGGGAACAATATCGGCAGAAACTAAGTCCAGGTTGGAAGCTCTCCTGAACTTGCTACAGCAGGATACCGCCCAACTGGTAGATGACTCGGACCCCGCAAAGGCAATTTTCAAAACAATCCGTGGCTAGGTCCCTGCCGATGTTGAAGAAGTACTCTTCCCAGCAGCCCATTTAGAGAGTCGCCAATTACAATATCAACGGGCTGCCCAACGTATTGCCGATAGAGCAGCTCAGGCTCAACTCAAGGAAGAGATGCTACAACTGAAACAAATTGCCGATGAGAAGCACAAGGGCATCGGCAACTTGCAGACTTCGGGTGCTGAACTTAAGCAGAAAATCTTGGATTTATCAGCAAGGAAGATGGCTCTATTGGCTGAATTAAAGGAAATCGAGGCAGCTTTAACTCATGCTCAACAAGAAGAAAGCCAGCTACCCAACGCCATCAAAACCCTTCAGCAAGAAAGAGATATCTAGGCTCGCAAAGCTTTGGCCATGAAGAAAAAACTCAAGCCCGTGGAGGGTAGCGCCGATGATGATATCAAAGAAATGGAGGAAGCCGAGCAAATTCGCCTACGTGTGATATTAGCTATCCAATCCTTATTGAACTTGTAATCTTGTTTATTGTATCGGCACTTTACGAGACATTGACATCCTTGAGTAATTCTAGCCGATAGGACTGTTATCGGCACTTATACTTTTATGCATCCATCCAGATACTAGGGTAATATTTCTTTAAATATTTTCCATTTAATGCTCTAGGAAACACAACCCCTTCGAGGGTTCCTAGAATATATGCGTTACCAGGAACAGACTGATTTATCCAATATGGACCTTCCCAATTAGGAGACCACTTTCCAAATTTTGAACTTTTGGTCCCAATCGGTAAAACCAATTTCCAGACCAGATCTCCATCGGCAAACTCCTTTATCTTCACCTTCTTGTCATACCATCTGGCTACTCTTTTCTTATTTTCTTCGATGCTAACTAAAGCCCTTAACCGATGACCCACCACATCTTCCAACTCATCCTTCATAAGAGTATTATAATCATCGGCTGTCAGCTGATCTTGAGAACATATTCGCCTAGAGCTAACTTTAATTTCCCAAGGCAATACTGTATCGTGTCCATATACTAACTGATAAGGCGTTACTTTGGTTGCACCATGACATGACATCCGATATGACCATAAGGCTTCATTTAATACTGTATGCCACCTCCTAGGATTTTCTTCAATTTTGCGCTTAATGAGTTTGATGATCCCTTTGTTAGAAGCCTTAGCTTGACCATTAGCTTGAGCATAATATGGAGAAGAATTTAAAACTTTAATTCCCATACTTACAGCAAACTCATCAAATTCTCCTGACGTAAACATAGTGCCCTGATCGGTAGTGATAGTCTGAGGAATACCAAATCGGTAAACAATATGCTCTTTCACAAAATCAATCATATTAACCGATGTCACCTTTTTCAAAGGAATTGCCTCAACCCATTTTGTGAAATAATCGGTAGCAACCAGAATAAATTTATGCCCCTTACTCGATGGCGGATAAATCTGACCAATGAGATCAATAGCCCATCCCCGGAACGGCCACGGTTTGATTATAGGGTTCATAGCCGATGCAGGCGCTCTTTGAATATTACCAAACTTTTGACATCCCTGACATCCTTTAAAATATTTAAAACAATCTTCAAGAATAGTTGGCCAATAGTATCCATTCCTTCTGATCATCCACTTCATCTTGAAAGCCGATTGATGCGCACCACACACTCTTGGTAGCTTGGAACCTTACACGTCTTTCAACCTTTTTATATGGATCCTTTAAATAATCGACAATCTCCTTTCTCCAGTCATCGGTATTAACTACCGATGTTAGCACTTCCTGAATAAGTTGATACCCTAAAGCATGCTGAGCTAGTCGATTAGCTTCCTCATTATGCAATCGAGGGATATGTTCAAGACGAAAATCCCTAAATTCTTTCAACAATTGCACACATTTTTCATAATACGAAATTAAAGCTTCACTTCGGCATTCATAAAGTCCAGCCAATTGATTTATAACTAGCATAGAATCACCAAAGATTTCAACAGCATCGGCACGTATCTCCTTCAGTAATTCTAACCCTTTTACCAAGGCTTGGTATTCAGCCTGATTATTCATCGACGTAGCAACAATCGGCAATGAAAACTCATACTTCCTTCCTCGAGGTGAAATTAACACAATGCCGATACCTGCTCCTTCACCACATGTGGACCCATCGAAGAAAAGTGTCCAAGGAGCAACTTCCAAAGAGTCCACTGAATCATAATGCTGAGTGACCAAATCAGCCATCACTTGCCCTTTAACTGCCTTAGTTGATTCATAACATAGTTCAAATTCTGATAATGCTAAAATCCACTTGCCGATTCTACCACTTAATATTGGCATCGACAGCATATACTTGACTACATCGTCTTTGCATATGACTGTA
This sequence comes from Miscanthus floridulus, assembly GCF_019320115.1. Classification (NCBI taxonomy): domain Eukaryota; kingdom Viridiplantae; phylum Streptophyta; class Magnoliopsida; order Poales; family Poaceae; genus Miscanthus; species Miscanthus floridulus. The sequence continues at coordinate 10,105,483 of NC_089582.1, forward strand.
CATTCGGCAGATAACAAATAATGCCTTAATTTGACACACGAAAAGTATAAACATAGACATAATTTTTCGATGGCCGAATACCTCGTCTCAGCATCCACTAGTCTTCTGCTCAAATAATAAATAACACGTTCTTTCCCTTCAAATTCTTGAATAAGAGCTGAACCGATAACTGTATCATCAGTTGATAAATATAACCTGAAAGGCTTCCCGTATTGAGGTGGAACTAGCACTGGAGGATTTGTTAAATATTTCTTAATTTCATCGAGGGCTAACTGCTGCTCAGCTCCCCATACAAATTCCTGATCGGCTTTTAATTTAAGTAATGGACTGAACGCCTTGATCTTACCCGACAAATTAGATATGAATCTTCTAATGAAATTAATCTTACCGATCAAAGATTGCAATTCAGTCTTATTGGCAGGAGCAACCACCTTGTTAATTGCATCAATAGACTTCCTACTGATTTCGATGCCCCGCTGATGCACCATAAAACCCAAGAATTGACCTGCCGATACGCCAAATGCACATTTATTAGGATTCATCTTCAATCCATGCTTCCTTGTACACTCCAGTATCTTTCGCAGATCGGCTAGATGTTTTGTGATATCTCCAGATTTAATCACCACATCATCAATGTAGATTTCCACTAATGTGTCGATGTATTCATGAAAAATAAAGTTCATAGCTCTCTGATAAGTAGCACCGGCATTTTTCAAGCCAAACGTCATGACTACCCACTCAAACAACCCTACATGACCTGGACATCTGAAAGCAGTCTTGGGAATATCTTCTTCAGCCATGAATATTTGATTGTAGCCTGTATTACCATCCATAAAGTTGATAATCTGATGTCCGACTGCAGCATCAATCAATAAATCAGCAATCGGCATTGGATAGCCATCCATCGGTGTGGCTTTGTTGAGATTCCTAAAGTCAATACAAACACGAAGTTTTCCATTTTTCTTATAAACAGGAACCACGTTAGAGATCCACTCTGCATATCGACACTGCCGAATAAACTTTGCCTCAATTAATTTAGTTATTTCGGCCTTAATATCAGGAAGTATATTAGGGTTGCATCGGCGCGCTGGCTGCTGATGTGGCCGAAATCCAGATTTGATAGGTAACCGATGTTCAACTACCGATCGGTCTAATCCAGGCATCTCAGTATAATCCCAAGCAAAACAATCTTTATACTCCTTTAACACATCAATTATTTGCTGCTTACACTTGGAATCTAACTTAGCACTAATAAAAGTAGGTCTTGGCCTATCGCCATTACCGATATCTACTTCTACTAAATCATCTGCCGATGTGAACCCTTGACCTAATTTTCCATCATCGGCAAACCTATCCATTAAAATTCTTCTTTAGAACCGACTGCTTGGATCGGTGGAATTTCATAATCAGCAACTCTAAGGAACTCTTTTTCCCAAACTTCTCCTGATATGCATTTAGTTCGCTCATAAGTATCTGATTCTGCCGATGCGATGATATAAGAAGAATCACTAGGGACAACCTCAATCTTATCCCCAATCCACTGTACGAGGCATTGATGCATTGTAGAAGGAACACAACAATTAGCATGAATCCAATCCCTCCCTAGAAGCAGATTATATGCACCCTTGCCGTTAATAACAAAGAACGTCGTCGGTAAGGTTTTGCTGCCGATGGTTAATTCAACGCATACTGCCCCTTTAGCCGGCGACACATTGCCTTCAAAATCTTTCAGCATCATATCGGTTTTGGTCAAGTCTTGATCTCCCTTACCAAGTTTCCGATACATCACATAAGGCATAATATTAATCGCAGCCCCTCCATCAATAAGTACCTTAGACACAGGCTGCCCATCAACTCTGCCCTTCACAAACAAAGCCTTAAGATGCTGTCTCTCGTCATCGGTAGGTTTCTCAAAAACAGCCATCATTGGATCTAGTGTCAACTGAGCTACTTGATCAGAGAGAACAACTTCTTCCTCATTATCAGATAGTGCCAAAAATTCCATCGGCAACATGAATACCATATTAACATCTGCCGATGGACCCTTATTTTTGTGTTTTACCTACCACTGCTGATGACCGGACTTCTCATTGGAGGAATTTTCCTCTTGGTATAAATCCTCCTGACGCTCACGTTGCATCCTCCTTCTTTGTGTTTTTGTTAGACCCTCCGGGCACCATCGAGGAAACTTGGTTTTCCAAACCGGCTGATAACAGGTCCTAGTCGATTCCACACGGCGTATATTAGGGTCCCTGTAGAATATTTCCTCATCAGAAACTCTTGCATTTGCCATTTCCTCAAGCTTCTCTTGATTCCTCGGAAAACATCCAGCGCGTTTACCAAGCCTTTCATGTACACTAAGTCTGCCCCCCAGCTGATCATGTACTGATGCTCTGCTTCTAATCGGCTCATTGATAAATAAACCCCGATTGCCAGGTTGAAATCTTCTTTCTGACCGATTGACCCCATAATAACCATTGCACTCAGGGCAATTTTCAACAGTTGGCAATTTAATACCTTCTTCCTAGTAATGGATAAAAAATGGGCACCTCCAATAATCTTTATGCCGATGCCATTCTTCCCGACATTTTTCTTCTTGCTGTTGTCGATATCGATCATTACGCTGACGCCAACCCTCCTGCTACCTTCGATGAGTAATCACAATGCCAGGTCGAGGAGGTTTTTTGGAACTACTGCTTTCTCCCAGCAATCCCTTACTTCTTGCATCATCGGTAGTTATCCGATGTTGGGGATCCACTGATGCGTTTTTCTCAGCAGTCTCGGACGTCAATACCTTGGTCTTCCCTTTGGCCTCCAACGTATTTGCTGGAAAGGGGTGTTGATCAATTTTCATCGGCCTTTGGGCATTAGAAGTACCAAACTTAATTCTCCCAGATTCAATAGCCGATTGTAACTGTTGCCTGAACACCTTGCATTCATTTGTACTGTGTGAAGTTGCATTGTGCCATTTGCAGTACAAGATCTTCTTCAACTCTTCTGCTGATGGGATCACATGATTAGGTGACAGCTTAATTTGACCCTCTTGAAGCAGAAGATCAAATATTTTGTCAGCCTTGGTGATATCAAAGGTAAACTTTTCTGGCTCTTTTTTACCAAAGGGACAAGATATTGGCTTTTTATTCTTAACCCATTCAGCTAAGCCGATAACTGGTTCTTCATCAGAATTAGAATCTCCTACTTCTTCAACAAATGATACCTTTTTACTCCAATTCTTTTTAGGTTCAAAAACCCTAGTATCTTGATCGGAGATCCTTTGCACAAGATGACTGAGGCTTTCAAATTCCTGAGAAGCATATCTGTCTTTAAGATGTGGCAATAACCCTTGGAAAGCCAGATCGGCAAGCTACCGATCATCCAGCACCAGACTGTAGCACTTATTTTTTACATCTCGTAGTCTTTGCACAAAGCTCTCTACCGATTCATCATTGCGCTGTCTCAATTTTACTAAATCGGTAAGCTTCTTTTCATGGATTCCAGCAAAGAAATACTTATGAAATTGTTTTTCTAGATCAGCCTAGGTAATAATAGAATTTGGTGGTAATGAAATGAACCACGTAAATGCCGATCTAGACAAAGATGATGAAAATAATTGAACTCTTAATTCATCTCTGCTAGCTGCCTCTCCACATTGAATAATGAAGCGATTGACGTGTTCCATTATTGATGTATCATCCTGCCCGGAGAATTTAGTGAAATCTGGTACCTTGTATCGATTTGGGAGAGGAATTAAATCATATGCAGGAGGATATGGAGTCCGATAAGAATAAGTATTGACCTTGGGCTTTATCCCAAACTGATCCTTCATAATTTCTGCTATCCTATCGGCCCAAAAAGCATCAGCTTCCTGCTGACGAACTGGCTGAATTTCTACAGGAGGTACCTGCTGATATCCTTCCACATATCTTTGTGGCCCACGATCTCCAGCAATCGGCATATTTGCCGTTACTTGTGGTCCATTAACCTGTTGGAAAGGATTCATCGGCTGAGCTGCCGATGCTTGATTCTGAACACCAGCTTGCATATAACCTTGTTGAATCCCTGCAATCTGTTGATTTTGCTAAACTGTGTGTTGAACAGGTAACTGTCCTGCCCAACCATTATTAGAACCCATCGGTGCAAAACTCACCGATGGCTGGTAATTTGCTGATATTGTTGGATAATTATAACCAGCTTGAGGCATAAACTGAACCCCAGTTTGACTCATAACAGGGGCTTTCTGCTGTATCGGCAGTAAACTTGCCGATGGATTTGAACTGGGCGTTTGAACCGCAGGCATCTGGAAACCCCCTGGAGTTGGTTGCACAGTAGTTGTTGTGGCATATTGAGGCACTTGGGCCATCGGTGAAACAGCCGATGGTATAGGAGCTTTACCTACTGTGTCAAACATTTGAGGTAATCCAGGATTGAAAGCAGATGACTCCGGAGGCATACCATATCCCCACCAATTAGTAGGAATCTGGCTATTCTGAGACACAGGGCCTGACATAGCTGATGCCGATAGATCTGTACTAAGCTGAATTCGTCCCCCTGGTAGTACCGGATCTGATCGTACCGGTGTAGATTGAATATTAGGTAAGCCTGCCGATACTGGAGAAGAAGTAACTTCTGTACCCACAATGGCCGAGGGAGCCGATGGAGTATTGACAGATGCCGGCTCTGGTTGGTGATAGGCAGGCCCAACATAATGCTGTGACGCTTGTCCTTCTTTGAGAGTTCGAACCACAACATTATGAACAGTATTGGACAACACATTGGAATGATTAATCAAAGCATGATTTACTGCAGAATTGACCATCTCTTGAAGTTTACCAGGGTTGGAATCAAAGGTAACCTGCCGAGGCAACGGCAAATCTTGCTTCTGGATAACTTGTCCACTCTTGTTCAGGCTAAACGATTTCAGACAAAGCTGCCTGTATTCTTCTACGGCCTTTTCCATAGCCTGCCTCTGTTCTTCCTTAAGATCTTCTTCTGATACCACGATAATGTTCCCCACATCGATCTCGGAATTGAACATATTGATCGGATTGATTGGTCCCACCGGAGCGTGCCAAAAGATGTGTTGATGCAAAAGTGGATCTGCAAACACAAAGGGCTAATACCCGAATTGGTATCCAAGGCGTGCCAGTCGATTTGACCTATTAATCGACAAGGATGAAGATACGAGCACTTTGGTCCTGACAACAGCGATACGCCCGGAAGTCATGGCCAAGAGGTACTCACGCAGAACTCGAGGATCGCCGAAGGTCGCACTGAAGCGATGCAGCTCGCCGAATCAATGAGAACTCGTAAAGAGAAAATAATGCAAATTGACGAAGTCGCCGAAAAGTAAGTAGATGCAAATAGGAGTAAAAATTGGTTTTGATATTGATTGATATATATATTTACATTGCCCCTCACTCCATATTTATACCCTGATCTAAAGAAACACAACCAAACACAACTAGGACACCAAACCCATATCTAAGGAAACACGTGACTCTTACATGAATCATACTCTAACAAATATAGAAAAAGAAATCAACTCCTATCTATTTCCCTGTCCGCCTTAATTACGATGGAAATCTCACTATCCTTCCTCCCATCGGCATACCCCCTGTCTCATCGGCAATAGTCTTCAAGTCTTCCCCCATCAGCATACTCCTTATTTCATCGGCAGTAGTCCTCAAATCTCCCTTCATTGGCATACACCCTGTTTCATCGGCAGTAGTCTTCAAGCCTCCCTTTATCGGCATCACCAGCTATCGGCAACCATCTTTACAAGCTGGCTTTCATCGGCTATCAAAGTATACAGTAACTTTCCCCTTGCCGATTAGTCCACTCCGAACATTTTAACACGTGCAAAAAACGGTGTCAACAAAAGGGAGTTTCCAAAATGGAAACTCCAAATAAAGAGTAGTACCACCCCTCACAAGTTAGCCACAGAGTATATAAAAGATACTAAATGAATCTAGGAGCCAAACGCCTGCAACCAAAGAGTTAGAACACAATGCAATTCAGTTTGGCACAGGGGCTAATACTAGACGTGTCCGGTATGTATACCGGACATGTTCGGTATTCACGACTTCAGTGGAACAGCCCCGAACTTGCTCCTTTTGATTTCTATCTTCAATCCAAACTGTAGGAAACTATTAGAGATAGTAATATACATAGAGAACCTGTAGAATAGCTAGAGCAACACAAATATCAAATGAAATGCAAATTAAGACACGATATTTGTTTTACCGAAGTTCGGACTCGTTCGAGTCCTACTCTCCGTTGAGGGGGCTACGGGCGACCCAGTGAAGGTCAGCCCTAGAGGGTACCACGAAGGTCACTCTAGCCGGAGTCTTTTCCAACTCCTTTTCCTCCTTCCACTAGATGATTCTAAGGCGGCGGAATCGACCGTTACAAACTTTCTGAAGCAACCACAATCTCTCGGTTGCTCTCCGGCGACGCCTAGCCGTCTAGGACCGAAGAGTCCAAGAGTAACAAATGCGAATCACGAGATTGACAATATGCACAAGTGCTCAAGTGGTGACTTGCTCTCTTTTTCAAATTCTTTCTCAACCCACAAATTGATTTTGCAATTTGAATCACACACTCACTAAGAGAGGGTTTAGGAGAGTTGGCAAGGCTCAAAAACGTGTGACTCTCTCAGCAGAATCAGCAGCTTCCAAAGGTGGAGGATTGGGGGTATTTATACCCACCTTGAAAAACTAGCCGTTTTATAGCCGTTGCAATACCGGACATGTCCGGTATGCATACTAGACACGTCCGGTATGACTCACACTGCGCCAATGGTAACTAAGTTATAGTGATGTTGTGAGGCGTCGGAACTCTCGAAGAATGCCGGGACTTGCAACCGTCGGAACTCCCGACTCAAGTCGGAACCCTCGACCCTCAGCAATTTTGAAAAACATGTAACTGAGTTAAAGTTAGTGAGGTGTCGGAACTCCCAACATATGTCGGAACTCCCGACTCACGTCGGAACTCCTGACCCTCAAGGCTTTTGAAAACTAGCCATTGGCTTCTGGTCATCCATACCAGACACATCCGGTATGAATACCGGACACGTCCAGTATGACCAGGACAGTGAAACCTCCAAGTCTATTGAAGTGCGAGACGTCGGAACTCCTGACCCATGCCGGGACTCCCGACCATCGGAACTCCCGACCTACGTCGGAACTCCCGACGAACCAACCCGAGAACAACAATTTTACAGCTGCTGGACAAATACCGGACACATTCGGTATGAATACTGGACACGTCCGGTATTACCAGACCAGCAAGAAATCAGTTAGTACTTTTGTCGCTCGAATAATCAAACCTCACATGGGTTGGCTTGAGCTCTTATGAAACATTATCTATCAACATGGTGCATCCCTCTTAGTAGTACGGCATACCTATTAAACTCAAGATCAAAACAAAAATGAATTTATACCACTTGAGTTGATTTCTTTTTGAATTGATGTCGTCCCTTCCAATCTTTATCAAGTAAGGGTGCTTAACATGTTGATGTTGATCTTTTCCCTTGAGCATAGCCATCTTGAGCATGTGACTTGATTCCATTCATCAAATTTGAATAATCCCAAATGTATCAAGTCACTTCCATCAAATACTTCATTATAGATTTGATTCTTCACATCAATATGACCATCTTTAGCTTGATTAGTACCTCAACTAAATGCAAGTACTTTCTTCTTCACCCTAGCTAGGTTCTTCAGCCGCCAAGCCGTCGCTTGCCCTTCACCCTTGCTTAGTACCTCAAAGCCTTTCCTTGCTATCTTCACCATCTCAAGCCATCAAGTCACATCTTGTTGTTGAATCATCCATTCATATGTATTGTTATCTTTTTCATTTTAATTTAGCAAGCTTCAAATATGAGACCATTCCATATGCAATCCCTCATGTCTCATTAACTAATAATCATGAGCTTGCTTTCACATAGTACATAGAAATCCCACAAGAAATAAGCCTTCACATGAATTCCATTTGCATTGTTGTCTTGTGCTTGAACTAGATTGTTTATACAACAACACATCATTTTGGCTTTCATTAAGTACCTGTGAGATAACCTATTACCTGTTCACACTTAGCAAATGGGTTAGTCCTTTAATCACATTGTCATTCAATCATCCAAAACCCACTAAAGGGCTAGATGCACTTTTAGGCGTGTCCAGGGTAGGCGATGACCCTAAGACCTTTATAATCATACGCCGCCATCGTCATTAGGTTTTGGGTTTTGCTTAGATTATTCTGTCAAGAAACAGTTTCGCCGTTCTTCGGTTTGTGAGACCCCAACTTGTGAGATTAATCTTTTATCTGCAATTTGGTTGCATTCTTTCTTGTTCTTGCTTATGTTCTTTGTTGCGTAGGCAGGGATTAGCCTTCTTGGCGAGGTCAACCTGGTCCATGACTTGGTTGATAACCAGAGGAGCTGTGGTGCTAAGATTGCAGGGTTTGATCTTTCGATCTAAAGCCGGATCGGTGTGTCATTCTCCGCCACAACGATAGTTACCATCACCTGACCCATCACCTGACGGAAGATCGAGATCCCTGTCTCCATTAAGTGGTATCAGAGCTAAGGTATACCGTCAGGTTCACTTTTATTCCCTAGTTTGAGAGTTTTGCATTCGTCCTATAGTCCAGTGCCATACTTTTATTTCCTATCCTAGAACCTTCCGCGCCATAGCCTTTGCATATTTTAGTTTTAGATTCCGTTGTTGAGTTTGTGTCCTAGGTCAAAATCTTTTTGCTGGTTTAGATTGTGTTCTTTTTTAGTTTGTGTTGATCCCTCCACCCGCCACTATTCCGTATCACCATCGGTTTGCATCTTATTTCCACTAAAACCCTGATTCGAGCAGCTTCCTTAAAACAGTCATAACTTTTGCATCCGAACTCGAAACGGGACAAATTTTATATCTACGGAGAATGCCAGAAAATTTTAGATCTATTTCATCCTAGCAACATTGGGTTCACAAAAATTAGATTTGCGAAATTCGATTAGGAAAATTGAGTTTCTGGGCCCACAAGTTTTGGTATGCTTTTTAGAGCACAGTCCTAATTTTCTATAGGCCACATCTTTTATTCAATTGAGCTCAAATTTTTTGTGGTTTAATCTTGTGTGCTCCTTGCTGAGAAAAAAATATCAAAAGAGCAAAAGCAAGAAAAAAAGATTGGATAAAAAAATAAAAGAAAAAAATAGTAAAAAAGAATAGAAGATATCGAAAAGGAGCACATAAGGAACACTCAATTGCTCTATTGTTTGTGGTATCTTTTGCCTTGTTCATATCCGTTGCTACCTTTAATACTTGTTTCCTTTTATCCTTGTTTCCTCTGTTGTTTATCACAACTGGTGATAGAAACACGTATAGGCCAGCAACTAGGACAAGTGCTCTGGACATTTATTCAATATTGCTGTCTATCACTGACTTGTGTGCCACATATACATATTTGTTCTTTTGCGTGCCTCCCAAGCTCTACATATACTTCAGATTGATAACAGAAAAAGACCCTTGCAATCTCGGTACCACTGCCTCACAGGTATCACGAACCAGCCACCGGTTGTACCGCCACTGCTTGCGTTGGTAAGAACTTTGTAAGAGCTTAGTAAGACGCTTCCACTTGCTGTGAAAAGTGACACCACTGCAACCACATAGTCATTTGGTAGGGATAACTTTCACCGTTTGTTCCTTGTTTTTGTGTTTACAATGACAGGTTGTTCGTATCCACCGACTTATGATGGTATAGGTGCTGATGAGTACATGGAGTGGGAAATTGCCATCGATAACATATTTGCTACTCGCTTTATGTGTCCAAGGAGAAAGGTAAAAAATGTAGCTAGTGTTTTGCTACATTCTGCTTTATGTTGGTGGGAGTCTTTAGATTCTTCTGATAAGCCTCAAACTTGGAATGATATAAAACTTCTTATGCGAGAAACCTTTGTTAATCCACCTCCTGTTTTGACTTCATATGATGAGGTGCACCATTTAGAGGAAGAGTCTGTTGTTATTCCTCCTACTATGCCTAACCTTTTGCAGGACAATGTAGAAAAGAGCAAGGATGATGTGACAGAAAATGAGAAGCTCACAGCCTCATGTGAAAATTCAGAACCATCAACTATTACCCGTGCTGAACATGAGAGCAAAGGTAATGCCCATGATGCTAAACTCACAGAAGGTGAGAGTTCTCTTGATGTGCTGAATTTTTCCACCAATCATGCTATGATAGAGCAAATTTTAGTGGAGCATTCGCTTGATTTACCTTTGTCACAAGATGATTTGCTTGATATTTCTTATGACAAAGATGACTTGCATGATGATATTTATGTTATACCCATGCAATCATTGAAGAATGATCATGCTATATGTGTGCTAAAAATGAGCACTTGTGCTGAAAATAGACTTGTTATTCATAATGCTAGTGAAGTTGATGAGCTAAAATTGTTGTCTTCTTTAAATACTTTGGGTTACATTGAATTTGATGTTCCGTGTAATCTTAGTTCTTTAGAGGAGAAACTTTATGCATGTGCTGATTTGCCATGGTTCTCTAAACATACATATCATTTTATTGAAAAATATAATTGTAAAGGAGAGTATATGGTGCATCGTGTCTATATTTGTTCAAATCTGAAATCTCCTTATATTGTGCAAAAGTATGATCAACCAAAGGATTACAATTGCTATAATCTTGTCATGTCAAGTTCCCCTAGTTTTGTTATAAAGAAACATGTTAAATTTCAAGAAGGGGAGCAATGTTGGCTACTACCGACAACTTGTCCACCAGCTAAGCTCAAACCGAGGACGGTTTGTTGTCAAGAAGGGGAGGATGATGAGGACATGGCACCTTCGGATATGAACAATGATTATAAGGTGCGCTCGTTCCTATATTTACATAGGGGCTTTGGTTATAATTCACTTGGTTCTACATGTACATGTCACTATTTGATTGTAGGTTCAAATGTGTTTCATAATGGAAGTTCATCAAAGTTGAACTTTCGGTTCATCGGCAGCCCGACAGTGCCTCATTGGGAAGGCCATAACTCATCCATCCGGAGTGCGATCGAGGTCAATGAGCACTTGATGGAAAGCTTGTTTGATAAGCTTTCAAATAGATCTAGTTCCATATCAATATCACATCGGCAAGGCCTCCAAATCACCAATATATTCTGTCGCTGTTTCTGCTGGGAGCTACACTATCGTTATGGGCTTGTTATTCATCCTTGGGACCCTGGCCCAAGTGGGAGCACATCCCAAGGACTTGGAGAACCCACCAAGAAAGCCCTTGGACGTCCTCCTCCTTGGCCACCCCCTTAGGAGGCTAGAAAGGACGTCCAAGCCAAGTCAGAGGCCCAGTCCAATCCGAGTTTGAGTCTGCCTCGGCCGTCAGGACCAGTCTGCAATAAAACGGACACCCAGGACGCATCTGGACTCCGTTTTTGATGATCCACATATGGATGGAAAGATAATTTGATAAGGAAGCCAATCCAAGTGGTTTCACATCAAAAGCTCTTTGGAATCAATGGGAATCATCGAAATAAGTCAGCATCCAGAATCTGCCAGGGTGCTGCGACACCTTCTTTTGGTCCGTTGGGCCGTGTATCGTGTTTGGGCCCATTAGGGGGTGTGTCCAGAGTAGGCGACGACCCTAAGACCTTTATAATCATACGCCGCTGTCATCATTAGGTTTTGGGTTTTGCTTAAATTATTTTGTCAAGAAACAGTTTCGCCGTTCTTCGGTTTGTGAGACCCCAACTCGTGAGATTAATCTTTTATCTGCAATTTGGTTGCGTTCTTTCTTGTTCTTGCTTGTGTTCTTTGTTGCGCAGGCAGGGATTAGCCTTCTTGGCGAGGTCAACCTAGTCCGTGACTTGGTTGATAACCAGAGGAGCTGTGGTGCTAAGATTGCAGGGTTCGATCTTTCGATCTGAAGCCAGATCGGTGTGTCATTCTCCGCCACAACGATAGTTACCATCACCAGACCCATCACCTGACGGAAGATCGGGATCCTCGTCTCCATTACCATGGATGCAGGGCATGGCTTGGTTACACTGCTTTCCCTGTCTGGTCGGTTAAGGACCGATCATTGTATAAGATTCTAGGCAAGTCACAGATTTATTATCCCGAGCACATACTTGTGTATGGGCGCTTAGAAGACTTGTTGCTCTCTTGTCATGGATCTGGCTCTTTTCAGACCACCGTCAGGGTTTTATTTTGGTGGAGGAGGTCCTTGCACCGCACTGAGTCTAGGACTCAGGGGCGGGGGCTTGGAGTCCCAGTTTGGACGGGGACCTGGACACCCAAGACAGGAGAGTGATGGGTTGGTCCTGCTTGTGCCTGGGGTACAAGCGGGGCATGTGTTTTCGGGGTACCTAGCTAGGGGCATTGATTCATGAATCGCCGGGAAATCTGGTATGGCTTGTCTGCGGTTTAGCATCATAGTAAGAACTGAAAGATGAAAGAGGGAAGATGGAAAAAGGGGAAATCTGATTGCTTACCACCTGCTTGAAAGTAGCACAGGTGCTTACATAGAATGGTTAGTTAATGAACCAATGTGGGTTTTAATAAAAATTGAATATAAGGACGCACGCTTAGTAATGCTTCCTACAAATGCAATAAACCCACAAGCCAGATAGCCTTGCATATCCTTGGAGTCTTTTCTTTCCTCCTGTCGGGTAAGTCTTGCTGAGTACAATTGAGTACTTAGGGTTTTATTCCCCCTATTGCAGGTGATAGGTGGATGCTAAAGCTGACTCTTGTGTGTGGATTCCTCCTAGTGGGCTCAGCGAGGATTTCTTTACGTTGCGATTGTAGTTGTTATTTATAACTCTCACCAAATGCTTTTATAAATGAAAGTTTCATAATCTGTGTCATAGTTTATATATCAATACTTCATCATGTCATTAATAGATGTTATATTACGCTGTTTAATTAAATGATTCATAACTCTGATAATATGATTACATTCTGCTATTATAGATAATAAATGTTATTCTCTGATGTTGTATTAAAAGCGATGTAAGAAATGATTAAGAATGATGTAAGCTTTATTCTCTCATTTGTGATCCTGATGGCAAAAATGTGGATTTTTGGGTTCTCCCCTGGGGTGTGCCCGATGGAACCGAGTAATTTAGTGTTCTCCCTCAAGTGCTTAGTGTCTAATGGAAGACAAGCACTCCTGTGAGGCATTAGATTAGACGGTTCTGCCATAATAGCCGGCTCAAGCTCACTCTCTTGGCCATTTGCATTAACATAGCAACCTTGTGAGCTTAGCTAAAGCCCTTCCACTCATCTCCATCATTGATTCATCATCTTTGTGAGATTGGGAGAGAATCCAAGTGCATTGCTTGAGTGTTTGCATCTAGAGGCACTTGGTGTTCGTGTTTCGCTGTGGAATTCGCTTATTACTCTTGGTGGTTGCCGCCACCTAGACGGCTTGGAGTAGCGAGGATCATCGAGCGGAGGGTGGTGATTGTCTCTGGCTCCGATCATGGTGATTGTGAGGGGTTCTTGACCTTTCCCCGGTGCAGAGCCAAAAGGTACTCTAGTGGATTGCTCGTGGCTTGTGTGATCCTCATCTTGTGTTGGTTGTGCGGCACCCTATCGAGGGTTTGGCGTGTGATGCCAATTAGCGCGTGAACCTCCAAGTGAGTGAATCGCCACAACGAGGAGTAGCTTGCCGGCAAGCAAGTGAACCTCGGTAAAAAGATCATTGTGTTCATCATTTGATTCTAAGGTGATTGGTCTTCATTGTTATTCATTCTTGTGATTAATTGGCTCCTTTCTTGACACGGCGGTATAACCTTCTTGCTCACTCTCTTTATATTACCGCAAACTAGTTGCCAAGCTCTTTAGTGTAGCTAGTTGTGAGAGCTTGTTAGTTTGGTTAGTGTGACTCTTGAGTTAGCCTTTGAGAGCACATTAACTTAGTGTAGTGACATAGCTATTGTGTGGATAGAAACTATATCAACTAAAATTGTGGTAGGTGGCTTGCATTTTTAGTCGGCTAGCGCAACACTTGCTTCACCTTATAATTGTCTAACCAATTTGCTAAGTGTTGTTGTAGAAATTTTTATTAGGCTATTCACCCTCCTCTCTAGCCATTAGAACCTTTCAAGTGGTATCAGAGCTGAGGTCACCGTGATTTGAGGCTTAACAACCTTCGGTGTAAAAATGGCTCAAATCAACAACACCAAGAAGCCACCCCAATTTGATGGCTCAAATTATCCCTATTGGAAAGCTAAGATGACAACTTATATCAAGTCAATCAATAGGAAGGTTTGGAAGGTGGTAGAGACAAAGATTGAGATTGAAGATGAAGAGGCTCCCACCACCGCCGAAGAAATACTACTTCAAAATAATGGCATTGCTCTTAGTGCCATCCATGATGCTTTGGATGAGAGAACATTTGAGCAAATCAAGAACATTGAGAGAGCTCATGAGGCATGGAAGAAGTTGGAGGAATCATTTGAGGGCACTCAAGCCATGAAGGGTGCAAAGGCATACATTCTTAAAGAGAAGTTTGCAAGCTTCAAGATGAAGGAGGATGAGAGTGTGCCAGACATGTTCCATTAGATGGAAGTGCTTATTAATGATCTCAAAGCACTTGGTGAGAAGATAGAGGACAAGGACTTCTCTAATAAGTTATTGAGATGTTTACCCACAAGATTTGGAATGTTGGTCACCTTGCTAGTGAGGACCGGTTTGGACACAATGACACCAAACCAAATCTTGGGAGATATTATGACCAATGATGCTTATAGAGATGATGATGAGACGGAAGAAAAGAGGGAGAAGAAGAATGAGAAGAGGGATGACAAGAAGAAGAGCGTGGCATTCAAGGCCACATCATCCAAGGGCAAAGCTAAGCAAGAAACAACAAGTGAAGATGATGATTCATGGGATGATGATGATGATGAGAAGATGGCTCTCTTTGTCAAGAGATTTGGAAAGTTCATGGTAAAGAAGGGCTACCGTGCTAGAAGAAAGAAGTCTTCATCCAAGAACAAAGAAGAGTCAAGAAGGTGCTTCAAGTGTGGAAGCAAAGATCACCTTGTTGCTCAATGTCCATACAATAGCAACAATGATGATGATAACAAGAAAAACAAGAAGAAGGACAAGAAGGAAAAGAAATAGAAGAAGGACAAGATGACCTTCAAGAAGAAGAAGGGTGGTTCATATGTGGTCACTTGGGATAGTGATGCTTCCTTAAGTGATGATGATGATAGTGATGATGACAAGACCACTAAGAAGAAGGCACTTGCTAGCATTGCAATCAATGAAAAGCCTTCTCTCTTTGACACTCCATCATGCTTCATGGCTAAGGCCACTAAGGTACAAACTTGTGATGATGGAAGTGAAAATGAACATGATAGTGAAAATGATAGTGATGATTATGAACCTACTAAAGATGAATTATTTGACATGCTAGAAGATGCTAAAGAACATTTTGATATTAAGAGAAGGGAATGCAAGAGCTTGAATAAGGAGGTAAAAGCCCTTAAGCAAGCCCTTGATGAGCTTAAAGCAACTCATGAGAGGCTAGAGGAAGCCCATGAGAAGCTTGGCAAGGCTCACAAGAAGCTTGAAAAAGCTCATTCCTCTTTGCTTAATGAGCAAAATATAAAGAAACATGTTGAAACTTGCAATGTAGGCTTAACTTGTGATATAATTGATGAATCATTATCTATGCCTATCATTGTTGCTCCCATTAACCCTTCTTGTAGTACTTCTACTTCCACCTCATCTAGTAGTGATGGTCTCACTTGTGATGCCTCACTAATGGTTGAGAATGAGAACCTCAAGAAGGAGGTCTATAAGCTCACTTACACCTTAGCTAAAGCCTATGGTGGTGAGGACCGCTTGCTTATGTGCTTGGGTAGCCAAAGAGCTTCTCTCTACAAAGAGGGATTGGGCTATACCCCCAAGAAAGGCAAGGCGGCCTTTGCTCCTCACAAGACTAGTTTTGTGAAGAACAATGATCGGTTTTGCACTGTTGCAAGCAAGTTGGTCATAAAGAGCATGAGTGTAAGAACAAGAGCAAAAATGTTAATGTATCCTCAATTAAGATTAATTCTTTCTATGTGCTCACTAAGGGTATAAATGGTGTGAAGGCTAAGTTCATTGGTAAACCATGGATGGGCTCAAAGAAGAAAGCCATTTGGGTACCAAAGAGCTTAGTAACTAACCTTCAAGGACCCAAGTGTTAGTGCAGGACCCACGGGATACCCCGCAAGGAAGGAAGAAGACCTAGTCTAACTAGGACTCTTCCCCTATAATCTTAGTAGCAGTGTTACTCCGTAATCCTACTAGGAATTCTCATTGTAAATCGACTAGGACTCTGACCTCTTGACTATATAAAGGAGGGCAGGGCTCCTTAGATAGAGAGTTCAAGAGAACAATTGTACGACGCAACACTTCATAATCAATCCAACGCAAAGGCTAACACTGACTGGACGTAGGGTTATTACTCGATCTACGATCGAGGGCCTAAACCAGGATAAATCGACTGTCTCCTGTGTTAACCGTCGAGTTCTGCATACGTCGAAACCCAAACAATACTGCCCCAGGTACCCCCGTGGTAGGCTATTGGTGGTCAAACATCGACAGCTGGCGCGCCAGGTAGGGGCTTTCGGCGACTTTGCATCCGAGAGCTTGATGGACGACAACATGATCTTCTCAAAGGGATCGACCTTCATCTTTGGTTCATGGATCTACAAGGCAGGCGGCGATGGCAAGCTCCAAGGCCGTCTCCTTGAAGATTCAGATCATCATCAGGACCATCCTATTTCGATGATAATGACAGATCAGCTTGCTGGAAGATTCGCACAGCTCAATCCGACTCAGTTCTCGCAAATTCATGTGTCCAATTCAAACTCAAGTTCCGCTTCTGAAACGAAGTCTTATCTAAGTTCTTTCGGAAAATCAAATTCTTTTTTGACAAAGCTCTGGGACATGACGTCAACCTATCAAGAATACTACTCAGAGTACACCCAGAATACTTCAAAGAAGTCGGGTCTTTTTCTGTTCGGACTTCACAACCTGGCAACATCCTATCAGACATGGCACGAAGGATCCACTTATCCCATGCTTAGAATGCCACTAAAGGGAGCCCAAGAAGGTCTCGTTTTAACCATAACATCTCAAGATTGCATCATTCACTGGCCAGATACCGTTCCTGAGGATGATGACGCCCAACTAGTCGATGACACAACAACAGCAATTCTACCCTACCAAGAAGGAGATTCCATCTATGACTTTGAGACCTCTACTAAAGTCATCAACAACCCTACCAATATGGAAATCAATGATAGTGATAGAACAACTCACGCTAGAGAAGTACTCATGATTCACCGTCCTCGATCACCATTGATCCCCCCAGAAGCACTTGACGTAAGGTCTTCAGATGAATTCGAGTCCAATATATCACCATTTATCCAGGGATACGATGGTGAGACTGAGAGCCAGAGGCAAGCAAGAGAAAGAAAGAACAAATTGAAACAAGGACGACAACGTCGTGCGAAATAGCGGAAAGATACTTGGATCAAATATAAATCAAACCTAGCCGAGTACAATAGAAGAAAATTAGAATGAGAAATTGAAGAAGGACGAGCAGCGAGTACTCCCTACGATAAGATCTGGGAAGCACTAGAAGAACTCAGGGTGACCTCACATCCCAATGAGAAACAAGAACAGCTTTGAGATTTCCTTCAATCAACAATCTTTAAAACGAACGATGGAAAGGCAACATCTCATGAACAGGAAGATCAAAATCAAAGAAAGTCTGCTTTTGAAAGACTAGGACTAAGTGGAAGCCACAACAGAGGAAGTCGAAGAAATCATAGTCAAAATAACCGAGTCGAGCAACCAAGAAAGGACAAAAGCAGAGGACCTACTCAGACAGCCACACAAAACTACTCTTACCAAGACGACAGCTGGCAAGAAGGGGGCGCAGAATCAGAATGTACAAAAGCCAGAACACACAATAGATTTCCCTATTTTACAAACAAACTCGCTTCGATTCGACTACCTCACAAGTTCAAACCGTCCAACCACTCCAAATACGATGGCAAGACCGAACCGAAGCAATGGCTTAGGATTTACTCACAATCGATTGAATTAGCCGGAGGAGATGATGATATCAAAACCTTGTTCTTCCCCATGGCCCTAGAAACCATGCCACTTCAATGGTTTGACAAATTAAATCCCGAATCAATCAGAAATTGGGAAGACTTACAAAGAGCTTTCTATGAAAATTTTGTGGGAATTATTACACATCCAATCACCCACGCAGAATTAAAAGGACTCAAGTAGAAAGGAGGTGAAAGTCTCAGAAATTACTATCGACGATTTGGCGAACTACGAGCTCAAGTACATGACATCACACAATGAGAAGTAATCGAAGCTTTCTCTCACGGAATCATGGCTAGGTGGCAATTCCAAGACTTCTGCAAAGAAAACCCAAGAAATGACGAAGAATTCAGAAGAACAGTAGAAAAGATGATTACTGCAGAAGAAAAAACGAAAGAAAGATTCCTGGAAAGGAACAACAGAGACAACCCAGACTAGCAAAATCCTCAAAACAACAGACATCAGGAGAGAAAGCGAGGTCCAGACAACACGGTAGCAATGGCTGACAAATCAAAGAAATTTACCAAGCCTAGAAGATATGATGACATTGAAAACATGCGTTGTCCTTTGCACCCCAACAGGAGGCACACCATTGGAAATTGCTACACCTTCAATGAAGGGTACACTAGAAAAGATAGCAAGGGAAACAATAAAGAAGACAATCAGAAAAAAGAAGGAGACAACCATGATGACAAGGGATTCCAAAAATCCAGAGGGACAGTAGCAGTAATCTTTGCTAGGATCCTAGACTCTAGAAGCAAACATCAAGAAAAGCTAGCGCTACGAACAATTATGGCCACAGAACCCGCTACACCAAGATATCTCAACTGGTCAGAGTACCCAATCCAATTCTAAAGAGAAGACCAGTGGACCAGCATAGGAAACATAGGCCATTACCCATTGGTTCTAGATCCAACCATTGCCGGCATGACTGTCATGAAAGTACTAATTGACGGAGGAGCAGGACTCAACATCATCTTTTCAGAAACTCTAAGGAAGATGGGACTACAACTCACCGGGATGATCACACCAACAAGCACACCTTTTTATGGCATAGTACCTGGCAAGGCAGCAATGCCACTTGGACAAATCACTCTACCGGTTACCTTTGGGACTCCCTCAAACTACCGCATAGAGTTCATCAAATATGAAGTCGCAGATTTCGATTCCTCATATCATGCAATTTTTGGGTGCTCAGCACTAGCAAAATTCATAGCAATACCGCATTATCCATACCTGTTGCTTAAGATGTCAGGGCCTAATGGAGTTCTTTCTCTTCGGAGCGATTTAAAGCGCGCATTTGACTGTGATGTACAGGCGATCCAAATTGCAGCAAAGGCATAGGCAAACGATGGAAGAAAAGAAATAGCCACTATCGCCGCAGAAACAAGCCAAGAAGAACTAGAGATACTGGCTAAGAGACCAAGCATCCTAGCACCACCAAAAGAAGCCAACGTGAAACAAATCAACCTAGGCACCGGTGATCCCACAAAAACAGCAACCATCAGTGCCCACCTATCGGCAAAATAGGAACTCGCACTCACCAACTTTCTTTGGGATAACAAGGATATCTTTGCTTGGAAGCCGTCCTACATGCTAGGGGTCCCAAGAGAGTTGGCTGAGCACAGAATTGATATCAATGAAGGCTCCAAGCCTATGAAGCAACAACTACGATGATTCTCTCCTGACAAGAAGGCAACGATTAAAAAGGAAATTACAAAACTAATGGCAGCTGGATTCATCGGGGAAATTCTACACCCGGATTGGCTAGCAAATCCAGTTCTGGTATAGAAAAAGAACATAGACGAGTGGCGCATGTGTGTTGACTACATAGATCTCAACAAACACTGCCCAAAAGATCCATTTGGGCTACCACGCATTGATCAGATAGTTAATTCAACAGCAGGATCTGCCCTATTATCTTTTCTTGATTGTTATTCTAGGTATCACCAGATCGCATTAAAAGAACAGGACCAGAGCAAGACATCTTTCATCACTCTATTTGGCGCCTACTGCTGCAGGACCATGTCGTTTGGACTTAAGAATGCTGGAGCCACTTACCAAAGAGCCATCCAAACATGCCTCGGTGATCAGATCGGTGAAAACATAGAAGCATACGTAGATGACGTGGTTGTAAAAACAAAGAACCCAGATACACTGATTGAAGACTTAAAACAAACCTTCGAGAACCTAAAAAGGTGGAGGTGGAAATTGAACCCAAACAAGTGCGTATTCGGAGTTCCCTCAGGACAACTACTCAGATTCTTGGTCAGTCATTGTGGAATTGAAGCAAGCACCAAACAAATTCGAGCAATAACAGAGATGGGCCCTCCTCGAAACATCAAAGAAGTACAAAAACTAACAGGCTGCATGGTGGCACTCAACCGTTTCATATCAAGACTCGACGAAAAAGGGTTGCCTTTCTTTAAACTACTAAAGAAGATAGATAAGTTCGAGTGGACGAAAGAAGCCAATGAAGCTTTCAAGAAACTTAAGGCATACCTCACCTCCTCACCAGTACTCACACCTCCAAAGAAAGACGAAGACATGATGCTATACATTGTAGCAACTACTACTATAATCAGCACAGCAGTAGTAGTAGAAAGAGAAGAAGAAGGGCACGTGTATAAAGTACAATACCCAGTATACAACATCAGCGAAGTTCTATCAGAATCAAAAATCCGGTATCCGCATGTGCAAAAACTACTCTATGCCCTACTGATCACTTCACGCAAGCTTCGTCACTATTTTGAAAGCCACAAGATTACCATGGTAACAGATTTCCCACTAGGAGACATCTTACACAACAAAGATGCAATAGGACGCATATCCAAATGGGCGGTTGAACTCGGTGCTCTCAACATCGATTTCACCTCGTGGAAAGTAATTAAATCTCAAGCCCTTGCTGATTTTGTTGCCGAATGGACAGAAATTCAACAACCCGTATCAAGCGCCATCCTTGATCATTGGAAGATGTACTTTGATGGATCACTTAAGCTAGGCGGAGCTAGGGCAGGCGTCCTCCTAATTTCTCCAGATGGAAGACAACTAAAGTATGTCCTCCAGATATTATGGCAAGCCACAAACAATGAAGCAGAATATGAAGCTCTCATACACGGGCTAAGAGTGGCTATTACCCTCGGAATCAAGCGACTACTCGTATACGGCGATTCAGCAGTAGTCATCAACCAAGTCAACAAAGATTGGGATTGCACCAAAGAAAACATGGGTGCTTACTGTGCTGAAATCCGAAAACTCTAAAAACACTTCCAAGGACTAGAAATTCTACATGTCCTGTGGGATTCCAACATTGCAGCAGATGTCCTTGCCAAGCTTGGATCCAACAGGGCAAAGGTACCACCCAGCGTATTCATAGAGGAGTTATTAGCTCCTTCTATCAAACAACCCAATGAGATAACCACAGAACTCACAGCCGAAGGCAACCAGATTCTGGTGATCAACACTTCATGGACACAGGTTTTTATTGATTACATCAAAGAGAATAAGTTGCTGGTGGAAAAACAGCAAGCCACACAAGTCGTCCGTAGAAGCAAGAATTACATCCTAGTAGGAGACAAGCTATATAGAAGAGACGCATCATCAGGAGTACTCCTAAAATGCGTCTCATTTGAAGAAGGCAAACAAATCTTAGACGAAATACACTCAAGCTGCTCTGGAAATCACGCCGCTTCAAGAACACTAGTCGGCAAAGTATTCCACACTGGTTTCTACTGGCCAACCGCTTTGAAAGATGCAGAAGAACTCATCAGAAGATGCAAAAGTTGTCATATGTTCGCAAGACAAGCTCATGTGCCAGCCCACAACCTCACATGCATTCCACCCGCTTAGCCTTTCTCCTGCTGGGGGCTAGATCAAGTGGGACCTCTCAAGAAAGCAAAGGGCGGTTTTGAGTACATCTTTGTAGCAATCGACAAGTTCACCAAGTGGATCGAATACAAACCACTCACAAAATACAGCGCAGCCAAAGCGGTCGAGTTCATCCAAGATATTATGCACCGCTTCAGCATGCCCAATCGAATCATCACAGATTTGGGTTCTCCCTTCATAGCTATAGAATTCAAAAGTTGGGCACAGGATTGTGGCTTCAGTATAGATTACGCATCAGTCACACATCCAGAAGCCAACGGACAGGTAGAAAGGGCTAATGGACTCATACTAGCCGGATTAAAACCAAGATTGTATGAAGAACTAGTAGACTATGGGTCAAAATGGATCGAAGAATTACCCAAAGTTATATGGGGGCTATGGACTCAAATAAGCAGAGCCACCGAATACTCACCTTTCTTCCTGGTATACGGATCAGAAGCCATACTACCCGTAGACCTGATCTAGACATCACCAAGGATAGAACAATATGACGAAGGAGAAGCAGAACACACCCGAAGATTAGAACTCGATAGCATAGAAGAAGTCAGAGTAAACGCTACCCTACAATCAGCGAAATACCTCCAAGGACTAAGGCGCCACTACAACAAGAATACACAGTCTCGATCATTACAATTCAGAGACCTAGCACTAAGAAGAATACAAAAAACCAACGGACGACACAAACTATTCAGTCCATGGGAAGGTCCTTTTATCATCGCAAAAGTCATAGGACCAGGCACATACAAGCTCATAACTGAAGATGGAAAAGAAGTCACAATACATGGCACATCAGTCAGCTACAAAGATTCTACGCATAAAAACAACTCAAGGGAGAATATGTACACAAGACACAAGAGGTCAACGTTCATGATCAACAAGATACCGTAATGTATCATTGTAACACATCAATATTCATGATCAATAAAGATGATTATCTCTCGACAAACATATGTCTCATGGCTCTATCCAAGTTGTTTTCGAGAGCAAAATAGTTGAAAAGACACTTGAGCCCACCGATGAGGGTAGCTAACAAGCTAACACCCAAAATAAAATGCAAAATGGCTGAAAAGACACCTGAGCATCCCGGCTAAGAGCAAAATAGTTGAAAAGACACTTGAGCCTGCCGATGAGGGTAGCTAACAAGCTAACACCTGAAATAAAATGCAAAATGGCTGAAAAGACGCCTAAGCATCTCGGCCGAGAGCAAAATAGTTGAAAAGACACTTGAGCCCGCCGATGAGGGTAGCTAACATGCTAACACCCGAAATAAAATACAAAATGGCTGAAAAGACACCTGAGCATCCCGGCTGAGAGCAAAATAGTTGAAAAGACACTGGAGCCCACCGATGAGGGTAGCTAACAAGGTAACACCCAAAATAAAATATAAAATGGCTGAAAAGACACCTGAGCATCCCGGTCAAGAGCAAAATAGTTGAAAAGACACTTGAGCCCACCGATGAGGGTAGTTAACAAGCTAACACCCGAAATAAATTGCAAAATGGCTGAAAATACGCCTGAGCATCCCGGTCGAGAGCAAAATAGCTGAAAAGATGCTTGAGCCCGCTGATGAGGGTAGCTAACAAGCTAGAACCCAAAATAAAATCAAAATGACTGAAACTATGCCTGGGCATAGACCAGAGCAATATCAAAAGCAAGACCCTCCAGCTACTTGCACCAAATAGCAAGAGGCTCAGGGGCTACATTGGAGATACCCAAGAACGCAAAGATCTACATATAACGAGTTATTTACAACTTGATGGATCAAGAAAGGTCATCAACACAAAGGTCTACATATAACGAGTTATTTACAACTCGACAGATCAAGAAAGGTCGTCAACACAAAGGTCTACATATAACGAGTTATTTACAGGGCACAAGAGAAGGCCAGACAAGCACTCGACAGATCAAGAAAGGTCGTCAACACAAAGATCTATATATAATGAGTTGTTTACTCAAAAAGAAAAGTACTCGACAAATCATCCAAGGAATAGGCAGGGCATTCAGGCAAAGAAGACATCAACAAAAAAGACCTTCATTAAAAAAAAGAAGTATAATGTCATATTACAAGGCATGGGCATAAAAGTCAAATACATCAAGCCTCATCATTAGAAGGGAGAACGATATTGAGATTATCTACTATCCTACTAGCTAAGTCTTCAACTTCAGGCTCCATCCTCTCAACAGCATCGATGTATTCTTGACTATCAGCTTCCTCTGCTATCTTGGACAAAGGAGCCGCTGGAGCAAGAACCCAGACTTGGGCCAGAACATTCTTGGTACACAGTTGAGCGCACCTCTTCACAAACTCTTGGAAACGAGTCGGAATTTGAGGAATCAACTGAGCCCAAGATTGCCCGTCATCCACTGGAGTTTGAAGAACGTTGGCTACTGAACAAAAGGATTTCCACAAAGCCTTCCAGTTTTCAGTAGCCGTCGCCAACCTGCCAGACAAGTCTTCAATGGTTTTCTAGGCCTGCACAAGATCTCTATCAGCTCCACGCCTAATCAACTTAGCAAGCGCAAGTTCCTCTTCAGCATGAGTAATTACCTCCTCAGCCTTGTTATGACTTGTACGAACAAGAGTCTTCATTTCTTCAATGCCCTCCAAGAGTTTCTGCTTTTCAACTCGGAGAGCTAGACAAAGTAACAGACAACAAGTCAATAGAAAAGAGAGTTTCAATACAAAAGAAACAAAAATAACCCTCAATACCATTGCAATCCTTCTTCATGGCCTCCAAGTCCTTCACGGCCTCTGAGTTCTTTCGAGCCTCCTAAAGAGCGGCATCCCTCTGCTTCTCGATTTCAACAACCCGAGCACGTAGAGACTTTTCTTCATCCTAATGCGTTTGATGCTCAGCCTCCATCTCGGCCCGGAGGAGATCAAGATCAGCTTTCAAGGTGCTCACTTCTAAAGACAACTTTTTCTCGTTTTTAGATGAGAAAAAGAAGCTGGTATGATCATGAGAGAAGGACTGAGCAAAAAGATACAAAGAAAAACAAAGAATAAGGACCAAAGAAAAGCAAACATCCAAAGAAAAGCAAACATCCAAAGAAGGAGTAATGAAAAAGCTTACCTGGAGCTTTTCTCCAAAAGAAGTCGCAAGGGATGACAAGTTTCCCCAGGCAGCAGTTAATTCCGATAGCCGATGAGTGGCATCAAACTGCAGCACCACATCATCAGCAAAAGGCTGACCACCGGAGGCAAGAGAAGGAGAAGGAGAGGCCGGCTGAGGTGAAGAAGGAATGACCAAAGCGACCTCCTGGGAAGCCAAGGCCAATCCCTCAGAAGGACCCAACGCAATGGCCATGGTTACCTCTAGGGCGGCCAAGTCTGCAGCGGCACCATTGCTAGAAAGCTTCATAGCCCCCCACAGCCACTTCACCAATAGTACGCTATGAGTCTTGAGGCTCAGTACTCAGTGGCAAGGTGAAGGGCTGAGAAGAAGTCGACGAAGAAGCAAGAGAAGACGAAGGGCTGAAAATTGATAAAAGAAATCGTCGATGAGAACCAGAAAAAAGGAGAACAGAAGCAAAAAGATGAAGCCAGAATCTACTCACCCAGCCACCTTCTTCTTCGCAAAACCAAAAGAAGACCTCGCAGGGGGGACTACGGCAGCAAAAACGTCCCCGCCGCTTGGCGATGGGAGCGGTATAGCCAATACCGGAGCCCCGGAAGAAGCCGGGGCTGGAGCCTTGGAAGAACTCAGCACCGGAGCTGTGAAAGAACTCGGTACCAAAGCCACCAAGGAACTTAGCACTAGAGCTTCAAAAAAAGCCGACGCATGAGCCTCAGAAGGACCCATACCCGATGTCCGGTTACTCCAAAAAAGATCAAGACTAAAAGTCAAGACAAGGAGAAGAAATTCAATGGCAGGGGAATATGAAAACAACTCACTGCCGCATGATAAGGGGCAATTCATCATTTCTTCTCCCTCGGTCTTGACCAAGGCCACCAAGGCACCTGCTGAAAAAAGAATAAAAGCACTCGGTTCAAGATAAAAGCAAGAAAACAAAGGGACAAAGAGTATAAATATGCTCACCTAAGAGCATGCTAGCTACAACTGGAGTACCTAGAGGAGTACTTGGCTTGTGAGACTTCTTGGAAGCAGCAGGCTAGATGAAGACCCATCCGTTCGCCCCCTCTTCAAGACACTACGAGGACCGCGGGGGACTACACGAGGAACATATTCTTCATACACATCAACAAATCTAGAAGAAACTCCAGGAAACGTTGGTGGAGATTGGGAACTTACTGGTTGCGGAAGCTCCAGCGAGTTTCTTCCTAGTGTTCACCACGATAGGGGAACAGCAAGAGAAAGGATCAGGTCAACAAAGTTGCACCCAAATTCCTATGAATAAGAATAAAACAACAAGACAAGGAAAATTAAACAAAGAAGGATACAACAAAAATACATAAAAGTACCCGAACGAGGAGAAAACAACTTATAGCTGGAGGCAGGTTATTGGCAGAGAACTTAGAGACAGTAAGTGGGACAATGCTTGCTCCTTTTAGCATCTTCTAGAGATGCTCGAGTACCCTCCTCATCGGTTAGCTCAAGAGCTAGGACCATGCATGAAGGATCCTCAGCCCTAGAGTATTCGAAGCCAAGGTGCTCTCGCTCCTTCAAAGGCTGAACTCGGCGACAAAGAAAACTCAAGACAATGCCGAAGCCGGTTAAACCCTACTGTTTTAGCATACTAATCCTATCAAGGAATGGCTGGATTGCCTGAACCTCAGCAGACGACACAGGATTCTTATCCCAGCGGTCATTAACCATGGGACCAGATCCAGAGTGGACAGCAAGAGAAGGGATCAGATTAGCGGCATAAAACCAGTCAGCACGCCAATCTCTTACAGAATCAACCAGGTCATAATCAAAGAACTTGCTCTTAAGACCCTGGCGAAATTGATCCCACAACCACCAAGAATGCTGGTTTCTTCACGGCGGGGTTGGGGTTTCAGGCGAAAGAAGTAACGAAACAGAGAAAGAGAAGGGGGAATTCCAAGGAAAGCTTCGCAAAGATGAACAAAGACAGAAAGGTGAAGGACTGCATTAGGAGCAAGATGGTTCAAGCAAATCCCAAAATAACTAAAAATTTGATGAAGAAAAGCAGAGGCAGGAAGGCAAAGTCCAGCACGAATGAAAGAGACAAAAAGGACAATCTCACCAGGACCTAGAGCAAGGACCCGATGCTCGCCTAGAACTCTCCATTCAGCAATGGCCTTACTCTAGATCAAGCTGTCGCTGACAAGCTCGTGGAGCTACTCTTCGGTGGTTGTCGAAGTCGGCCAAGACTTCTAGGCGGCCCTCATAGCAACAAAACTCCTGATTCTCAATCAACGAAGAGTGATGACTCCTCGTCCATGAAGGAAGATTGGGACTTGCTTGCGGTTTTCTTCTTACCCATGTACTAACGGAGGAAAAAAGCAACTAGGGGAAGAGAAAGCTTAGACAGCGGCGCTAAAGATGGCAGCGGCAATGGCGATGGCGGAATGACTGAGAGCTAGGGTTTGAAGGCAAGAGAAGGCAGTAAAGAAGAAGAAGATGAAGGGTCTTTAAATAGATTTTACAGCGTTAAAAATGGCCCATCAGGCCCGTTAAAGCACCATGTGAGAACGCACCGGTCCATTTACTGACACAGCTAAAATGACGGAGGCATAAATCCACGCAACGGTACAATTCAATGGGCAGATTTCAGACTCATCCATCCAGCACTACTGCGGAGTTATCAGATAACCACAAGAACAACCTGTCAACAAAGAAGAAAAGAAGGGCAACTCAGTTGTTATGGAAAGAACTCGGGAATATCATGGACAATCGGAACTACAGCAGAAAAGTAAATAACAACTCAGAAGACAAGATTCTTTCCATTACAAGCGACTTCAAAAATAGAAGATTACAAATCTTACAAGACCCAACATACTCTAGTACCATGAAATGCAAAGTAGCAAAGAAGAACACGGACACGGCTGGGCTCTAGAATGACTACGTGTCCCAAATTGCTACTCGGAAGGACAAACCGCCATCGGCTACACTGTTTTCTTCAAAGGACGGACGCAGTGCATCCAAGGCGGAAATCAGCAGCATGGTAGGACAACATAGAGCAGAGAAGGCCGGTAGGCATCTGTCTACCCAAGACGGATGTGATGCTGGATATGGTGTTGATCTGCACTGGACAGTCTCAAGACAGGCGACGATGGATCAACCCAGAACTACCAGATGAAGGAACGAAGTCCACATCATAAGACTTCCTCCAACTACCGCCACGTACATCCTGGTACATTACTACTACGGGATTAGCCTACCTCTAATCCCTATCACAAGACTTCCTCCAACTATGACAAGACACACAGGAACTACAAAACACGCCCGAGGGCTGCTCTACTTCACAAACTACCATGTTAATGATCACAAAGGTTTCAACAGAATGTTCAAGGGATGAAAGCAAGCACTTCGGGAGGGTATTTATAGATCAAAGGAGCGGTGCACATGGACTAGGAGTACCAACAAAATAAGCCTAACAAAGGACACAGTGAAAAGATAGGACTCAATAATGAAAGACTCAGGCGAGAGGGAACTGTACTCGAAGACGGGCATATTCGGAAGAATATACCGACACAGTACAACCCGGTGAACAAAAGACATTCACACTCAACCACCATCATATAACTACATCTGACAATAGCAGACTACCAGAGAATATGCCAAAACCCTACTTCCGAGTTCTTCCTAAACAAAACAACCCGGATATATGCTCGGGGGCTGCAAAAGGAGAGGTATACAGTTCTATCAAACAACTCAGATTCAAGACCCTCCAACTTTTTGTTCCAAATAGCAAAAGGCTCGGGGACTACACTCAGTGAGTGCACTTTTTTCTCCAAAAAAAAGCGCACACCACTCAGAATGCTTCTTCAAGATAGACGGCGTCAGGGCCACAAGACAAAAAGAACCCGAACACAGCTAAATCAGAGCCCCTTTTTCAACAAAGAAGTCGAGGAGCCTTTCGATGAAGAATCAGGAAGGTTACAAGAAAAGACCCTCAAGCTCCTTGTGCCAAACAGCAAGAGGCTCGGGGGCTACATCCATATGGGAGTACTTTTTTTCAAAAAGGTACACACCATGCAAAGATCTCACGAAGCGCTATACGGTTTCAATCAAGAAAGCACTCGGACGACGCTTGTTCCTGCTCAACAAAACTTGAAGGAACAAGATGAGGCTTCCAGAACTCAACCATGAAGTGCTCGGGGGCTTGTCAGTGCGGGAGCCATGGGATACCCCGAAAGGAAGGAAGAAGACCTAGTCTAACTAGGACTCTTCCCCTGTAATCTTAGTAGCAGTGTTACTCCGTAATCCTACTAGGAATTCTCATTATAAACTGACTAGGACTCTGACCTCCTGACTATATAAAGGAGGGTAGGGCTCCTTAGATAGAGAGTTCAAGAGAACAATTGTACGACGCAACACTTCATAATCAATCCAACGCAAAGGCTAACACTGACTGGACATAGGGTTATTACTCGATCTATGATCGAGGGCTTGAACTAGGATAAATCGATTGTCTCCTGCGTTAACCGTCGAGTTCTGCATACGCTGAAACCCGAACAATACTGCCCTGGGTACCCCCGTGGCAGGCTATTGGTGGTCAAACATCGACACCAAGCAAGTTTGGGTACCTAAAAAGAATTGATCTTATTTTGTAGGTCAATTACAAAGCTAGAGGAAGGCATTGGGTTCTTGATAGTGGGTGCACTCAACACATGACTGGTGATGCAAGAATGTTCAACTCAATCAACACCAATGGCAATGATGGTTATGATAGTATCACATTTGGTAATAATGGCAAAGGCAAGGTCAAAGGGCTTGCTAAGATTGCAATATCCAATGACATGAGCATATCCAATGTGTTGCTAGTAGAGAGCTTGAACTTTAATTTGCTATCCATGGCTCAATTGTGTGATCTTAGATTCAAATGCATATTTGGGGTAGATGATGTAGAGATCATAAGTGTAGATGACTCTAACCTGATCTTCAAAGGCTTTAGATATGAGAATCTATACTTGGTTGATTTTAATGCTAGTGAAGCTAGATTATCTACATGCTTGTTCACTAAGTCTAGCATGGGTTGGTTATGGCATAGAAGGCTTGGTCATGTTGGAATGAAACAATTGAATAGATTGGTTAAGCATGACTTGGTTAGAGGCTTGAAAGATGTTGTGTTTGAAAAAAGATAAGCTTTGTAGCTCTTGTCAAGCTGGAAAACAAGTTGGAAACACCCATCCCAAGAAAAGCATGATGAGCACTAGTAAAGCATTTGAGTTATTGCACATGTATTTGTTTGGGACAACACAATACACTAGCATCGGTGGTAACAAATATGGCTTTGTGATAGTGGATGATTACACTAGATACACATGGGTATTCTTTCTAGTACATAAAAGTGATGTGTTTGCAACATTCAAATCATTTGTCAAGAGCATTCACAATGAGTTTGAGACAACCATCAAGAGAGTTAGAAGTGACAATGGTAGTGAGTTCAAGAACACTAGAATTGATGAGTTGTGTGATGAATTTGGAATTAGACATCAATTCTTGGCCAAGTACACTCCACAATCAAATGGCCTTGATGAGAGAAAGAATAGAACACTCATTGGTATGGCAAGGTCTATGCTTAGTGAGTACAATGTGAGTCAATCTTTTTGGGCCAAAGCTATCAACACAGCTTGTTATTGTAGCAACCACCTCTATTGTCACCCATTGAAAGAGAAGACACCATATGAGCTCTTAAATCATAGAAAGCCCAACATTATATATGTTCAGGTCTTTGGTTGCAAATGCTATATCTTGAAGAAAGGCACTAGATTGGGCAAGTTTGATAAGAAATGTGATGAAGGATTCCTACTTGGTTATTCCACTACAAGCAAAGCATATAGAGTTTGGAATTTAGATAGTGGTACCCTTGAGAAAGTTCATGATGTTGAATTTGATGAAACCAAGGGTTCACAAGTAGAGAATGAGAACTTGGAAGATGTTAGAGGCATTCAACTTTCAAATGCCACGAAGAACATGGATGTTGGTGAATTGAGGCCTAGGCAAGTGAATGATGATGAAGATGATCAAGTGCAAGTGCTCTCTAACTCAAATGTACAAGATGATACAACTCAAGCTAGTACAAGTGGTTCTCATGATAATGAACAAGATCAAGTGGCTAGTACATCATCTCAACCCAATGATCAAGCAAGTGTAAGCAATCAAGTTCCAATCCTCCAACCAACCAATATTGCAAGGGATCATCCATTGGACACTATTATTGGTGATATTTCAAGAGGTGTGCAAACTAGATCAAGATTGGCTTCATTTTGTGAGCATTTCTCATTTGTGTCATCCATTGAACCAAAGAAGATAGATGAAACATTGAAGGATGTTGATTGGGTGAATGCTATGCATGAAGAATTGAATAACTTCACAAGAAATCAAGTATAGGAATTAGTAGAGAGACCAAAAGGACACAATATGATTGGAACCAAATGGGTCTTTAGAAACAAGCAAGATCAAGATGGGATAGTGGTAAGGAACAAAGCAAGATTGGTAGCACAAGGCTATACACAAGTTGAAGGTCTTGACTTTCGAGAAACATATGCCTCGGTTGCTAGATTGGAAGCAATAAGAATCTTGCTAGCCTATGCTTGTGCCCACAACATCAAGCTCTATCAAATGGATGTTAAGAGTGCATTTCTCAATGGTTACATCAATGAAGAAGTATATGTTGAGCAACCTCCCGGTTTTGAAGTTGACAAGAAGCCCGACCATGTGTACAAGTTGAAGAAGGCATTGTATGGCTTGAAGCAAGCACCTAGAGCATGGTATGAGAGATTGAGGGACTTCCTACTCTCTAAAGGGTTCATGATGGGCAAGGTTGACACCACTCTTTTCATCAAGAAGATTGGAAAAGATTTATTTGTGTTGCAAATCTATGTTGATGACATCATATTTGGATCAACAAATCAAGACTTTTGTGATGAGTTTGGAAAGATGATGGCTAATGAGTTTGAGATGTCTATGATTGGAGAGTTAAGTTACTTCCTTGGTCTTCAAATCAAGCAATTAAAGAATGATACTTTTGTGAGTCAAGGCAAGTATATCAAGGACATGATCAAGAAGTTTGGTATGAGTGATAGTAAAGTCATTAGTACACCAATGGGAACCAATGGCAACTTGGATAGTGATGCAAGTGGAAATATGGTGGGTCAAAAATTGTATCAGTCTATGATTGGAAGCCTACTCCATGTGAACGCATCAAGGCCGAATGTCATGTTTAGTGTATGCATGTGTGCAAGATTTCAAGTCTCACCAAGAGAAAGTCATTTGAAGGCTACTAAGAGAATATTGAGGTACTTGAAGCATACACAAAATGTTGGTTTGTGGTATCTCAAAGGAGCAAAGTTTGAGCTAGTTGGTTACTCCGACTCAGATTATGTGGGATGCAAGGTTGAAAGAAAGAGCACATCGGGCACATGTCAATTGTTGGGAAGATCACTTGTCTCATGGTCATCAAAGAAGCAAAATAGTGTTGCATTATCAACCGCCAAAGCCAAATACATATCCATCGGTAGTTGTTGTGCACAAATACTTTGGATGAAGGCCACTTTGAGTGACTTTGGAATCAAGTTCAAGAAAGTGCCATTGCTATGTGACAATGAGAGTGCAATCAAGTTGACCAACAATCTGGTTCAACATGCAAGAACAAAGCACATTGATGTCCGCCACCATTTCATAAGAGATCACCAACAAAAAGGGGACATTTGTATTGAGAGTGTAGGCACCGAAGATCAACTTGCCGATATATTCACCAAGCCATTGGATGAGAAAATGTTTTGCAAGTTAAGGAATGAGTTAAACATATTGGATTTCTCAAATATGTGTTGATGCACCCCCCCCCCACTCATATGACATGCCTCTCCTTCGAGCAATCCAAGGTAAAAGTTGATTGGCATGGCATACATCCTTGCTAAGGACTTGTTTAGTGCATCTAGACATCTTTTACATTTAATAGGCTCATTCATGAAAATCAAATGAATTTGATGATTATATGGTACCACTATTGCTTCTATGCTTATTTTGATCTAGTGGTAGCATATGACATGTTTGTGGGCTTGTAAACCTAGTGTTTAATCTAGAAAATGAGCTCTAAGTGTTTAACTCAACATGGTACAAGATAGCCCTTATTTGGAGGTGTGAAGAAGCTTATCCTTGGATCAAACCGAGTTAAATATCTTTGACAAATAATCTAGATTGGACCAAATTTGAAAATATGATCCTCACACCATTGATTGACATTGATAATCTCAACCTATCTATAGTTTAAGCCTTTGTGGTCATTGATGACAAAGGGTGAGAAATAGTGCACAAAGATAGTGAAAAGACAACACAAAGGGGAGAGAAATAAAGATACAAGTGATAGGGGGAGAACTTGACATAAGGGGAGAGATATCATAAAGGAAAGGGATCAATTAAAATTTTGAGCACACAAGTAGGGGGAGCAAGCTCATGAACCTATATGATGCATTTCATATGTTTGCTTGCATGGCACAAGTTTTAAAAATTCAATATTCATGCTTGTGTGGTGTATGCTAGTTTTAGGATTGAATGATGAAATGAAAATCTAGCATGCATAAGTTTATCTAGTGATTTCATTTCCAAGTGTTTCCAAGTGGTATCAAACTAACCATGGTGCTAAGGATGGTATAATGGTGCACTCCGATTGGTATCACGCTTTAAAGGTCCATCTTTTATACCTTAGCATCATTTGGTAGACATTGTCTCCTATATTTCCTATCTAAGCATATGTGCAAGCTATAATCCAAACTCTTAGTACATATATAGGGGGAGCAATTGCTACCATATGGAGTCCATGAAACTTGTCCATATCCTTTTATACATAGTAAATATGCTTAGACAAGCAACATGGATTCAATTAAATTTAATTCATATCTTTGTGAAAGGGTTGTCATCAATTACCAAAAAGGGGGAGATTGAAAGCTCTAGTTTGGTTTTGGTAAATTGATGAAACCCTAAGTGCTAACCTAGTTTATTAAGTGATCATGACATAGGTAGCACATTCCAAGTAGTGAAGCAAATGAAGACCATGACATGATGGTGATGCCATGGTGATGATCAAGTGCTTGGACTTGAAAAGAAGAAAGAGAAAAACAAAAGGCTTAAGGCAAAGGTATAAATGGTAGGAGCCATTTTGTTTTAGTGATCTAGACACTTAGCGAGTGTGATCACATTTAGGTTTGATAGCCGTACTATTAAGAGGAGTGAAACTCGTATCGAAATGCGGTTATCAAAGTGCCACTAGATGCTCTAACTCATTGCATATGCATTTAGGATCTAGTGGAGTGCTAACACCCTTGAAAATGTTTGTGAAAATATGCTAACACATGTGCACAAGGTGATACACTTGGTGGTTGGCACATTTGAGCAAGGGTTAGGAACTTCACCGGTGGAGTATCCGCCCATAGAGTGCGGACAGTCCGATGGTGCCACCGGTGCCCTAGATAGAAAAGATGGAGGTCACACTGACATGGTCATGCACAGAGGAGTCACCGAGTGACTGGACGCTGGGTGTGTCCGGTCGGGCATGACCAGACGCGTCCGGGCATGAAAAGTCATCTCTGGATGCTTATTGGAAACGACTGGACGCTGGGGTTCAGCGTCCGGTCACTTTGTGCCACAGCGTCCGGTCGACTGTTGACCATTGAGATCGGGTGAATAGTATTCAAAGAGAGGGGACACATGGTGTGTATCATGTGACCAGACGCTGAGGGCCAGTGTCCGGTCGATCCAACCGGAGTGTCCGGTCACCTTGAGTTGTGCCCAGTGAAGGGGTACAACGGCTCTATTTCATAGGGGCTTCTATTTACGCCCCATAGCCTGCTCAAGCTCACTCTCTTGGCCATTTGCATTGACATAGCAACCTTGTGAGCTTAGCCAAAGCCCTCCCACTCATCTCCATCATTGATTCATCATCTTTATGAGATTGGGAGAGAATCCAAGTGCATTGCTTGAGTGTTTGCATCTAGAGACACTTGGTGTTCATGTTTCGCTGTGGGATTCACTTGTTACTCTTGGTGGTTGCTGCCACCTAGATGGCTTGGAACAGTGAGGATCGTCGAGCGGAGGGTGGTGATTGTCTCCGGCTCCGATCGTGGTGATTGTGAAGGGTTCTTGACCTTTCCCTGATGGAGAGCCAAAAGGTACTCTAGTGGATTGCTTGTGGCTTGTGTGATCCTCATCTTGTGTTGGTTGTGCGGCACCCTATCGAGGGTTTGGCGTGTGATGTCAATTAGCACGTGAATCTCCAAGTGAGTGAATCGCCACAACAAGGAGTAGCTTGCTGGCAAGCAAGTGAACCTCGGTAAAAAGATCATTGTGTTCATCATTTGATTCCGAGGTGATTGGTCTTTATTGTTATTCATTCTTGTGATTGATTGGCTCCTTTCTCGACACAGCGGTATAACCTTCTTGCTCACTCTCTTTATATTACTGCAAACTAGTTGCCAAGCTCTTTAGTGTAGCTAGTTGTGAGAGCTTGTTAGTTTGGTTAGTGTGGCTCTTTAGTTAGCCTTTAAGAGCACATTAACTTAGTGTAGTGATATAGCTATTGTGTGGATAGAAACTATATCAACTAAAATTGTGGTAGGTGGCTTGCATTTTTAGTAGGCTAGCGCAACACTTGCTTCGCCTTATAATTGTCTAACTGTGGGGGGTATGAAACCGGATACCCACGGCAGGCCACATGGGCTATGCCTCCAGGGGTGGTCCAGCCCACGAAAAGGAGCCTTGCGGGGCACGATTCTGCTCGACGCCTCCCGCAAGGCATGGGAAGGATATCCAAAAGATGTCACGTAGTCTGATAGGATATGCACGATCCCGTGTTTCTTGTAATCTGTTATTACTTTCCGGTTATCTCTTGGATCTAACCGACTTGTAACCTTGCCCCCTGGACTATATGAGGCGGGCAGGGACCCCCTACAAAATCACGACAAATCATACGATAGCTAATACAAACCAATAGACCATAGGAGTAAGGTATTACGTCATACTAATGGCCTGAACCTATATAACTCATGTGTCTCTGTTGCCTTCTTGTTCTTGATTACACGCTCCTCTGCCGATCAATCTACCATCGCGGGATACCCCTCGGTGGACTACCGACGATATTCTATCGACAGTTGGCGCGCCAGGTAGGGGTGTGCGGCTATTTCCTTGTCGAACAAGATGGCTTTTTCTGTAGGCTCTTCGTTCCTCCCATAGCCTGGCTAGATCTTCACAGTCGGATCCATCACATGGGTCATCAATGCTGACGGAGTTGGAGAGCTTCTCGAGCCGGTGCAGATCCGTTCTACGCCGACCACCCTCACACCTATGACTGTAGATCCAATCTCAGAGTCACTTTCGGGGTCGACTTCATCAGCCACTTGCCGCTTGCTTCCTTGCTATCGGAGGAGGCACGTCAACAATGACGATCTAAGCGAGTCTATTGATCGGGTCGGCCTGAAACTCGCCGATTGTCTCTCCATTGCTGAGTTGGCTCTGGACACCCTTGTTCAGCACCGACCACCTTCCGATTCTGATCTATCGGTGTTCAGTGCTCAAGAAACCTCAGGGCTCGCCAACACCACCACTACATATCAGGGCGCCCTGAGGGGCACATTCATCGATCGGCTCACCGACCCACTTCCACCAACCGTCAACATGCTGCACACCAGCTGGGGTCCCGGAGCTTCCCTCCAAACTATCCTTGAGGAAAATCCAGACTCCAAGTCTCTAGGCTCCACTGAGCCCCTTGCTGAGACCTTCACCAAGCAACCTCCTCTCCTGCCTTTCCGGGGGGGCGCAATCTTCAACGTCAGTATCGATAGCCCCCCTTGGAATGGCAAAACAGATGAGGAACGCGTCGCCCATGAAAACAGGAACGCCAACCGTGCGCAACGGCATGATAACGAACGCGCCATTGCGATGGCCGAGGCCGCTCGTGATAACCAGTTCGATTCACAAGGAAGGCCCCTCCATCGCAACCTTAATGAAGAATTCCTCCATGTTGACAGCCATGACATTTTCTAGACTCTGAGCGCCAATCTAGCCATGGCCGCCAACGAACTTGCTCACCTCCCATAGATGCCCGAGCTCGCTAAGGTCGCCGCTATGCTTAAAGTGGCACACTATCAAGTTAATGAGATCCAAGAAGTTCAGAGACCTTCATGCTCCACAAGCGTGATCCGCCGATCAGCTGATCCTAGATCTAATCGCCACCCCAGTCAAAGCCGCTTTGCTAACCAGTCACTACCTCCCCAGGGGGGGGTTGGAGGCCACCATGCCGAGCATCATCGCCAGCACGACCAAGAGGTCGAATAGGACGCCTGAGTGCACCTCAGTAACCTTCGGGATGCACGATGATGTATCGATCAATGATGTTTCGGGCGCCATGAAGATGAAGTACGACGTCACTAGGAGTACGAGCAAGAGTATGGCAACTCAGACTCAGCTCTGGAGCCAATCGTCGCCGGCAATACTACCGATGTTGGCCCCGATAGCCCAGAAGGGCCCCCAGCGTTCACCAGGGCGCTCCAAACGCTTCAGTGGCCCCATGGTTTCAAAATCACTGGGGTCGAGCCCTATGAAGGGAGGATGAATCCAACTCAGTGGCTACAGGCTTATGCCACCGCCATCCGCGCCACCGGAGGAGACACCAACATCATGGCAAATTATCTCCCCATCATGCTCACGCTAGCCGCCATGAGCTGGTTCACAAGCCTTGCCCCAGACTCCATCAGATCTTGGGAAGATCTAAAGAGAGTTTTCACCGACAACTACACAGCCACATGTAGGTGGCCGGGTACCAAGCACGATCTCAACCGCATCACCCAAAAGCCATCCGAACTACTCCGTAGCTATATCAGACGCTTCTCTGAGATGAGGAATTCTATTCCCAACATCACGGAAGCCGAAGTCATCACTGCCTTCATCCGAGGACTTCATCACCGAGAACTCTGTTCTAAGTTCAACAGGAAGCCACCTACCGACATCGGCGAGATGATCACAACTGCCAACCAGTACGCCGACACCGAGGAAGTGGAGGTGCGTTTTAATGAAGATACGAGCACTAATCGCCCGCCTCACTACCACGACGATCACAACGATGACCGACAGCACAATGGTCGCTGCTACGATGACCGCAGTTTCCATCAGGACAGCGGACGAGATCGGCCAGATGGATACAAATCTGGTCAGAATCACCGCTGTCGACCAGATCACTTTGTTGCCAACGTCAATGAGCCGCGTGCAAAGCGTAACTACGATGAGTAGTATAAGAAGATCCTTGATGGACCGTGCCCCCTGCACAAGAATGCCAAACACAAGATGAAGGATTGCCTTGGTTTGGCTAAGGAGTTCTAGGAGAAAAAGTACAACGATGACAATGGTGGGAACGAAGGACACCAACCACCTAGGGATAATAATAATGCCTTCTAGGACCACGACAAGGTGGTCGCCACCATCTTCAGGGGTTTCGCCTCCAATGAGAGCAGAAGGGAACGGAAGCTCACCGCCCAACGAGTGGTCACCGTCGTTTTAGAAGAAACTACCACCAACCCCAGCTATCACCCGTGGTCTAAAGTCTCCATCACCTTCAGCAGGGCCGACCAGTGGGTGGACATACCCTACATAGGGCGTTTTCCCCTCGTCCTTAACGCGACTGTCCAGAAGGTGCTCTTCAGAAAAGTCCTCGTGGTCGGTGGGAGCGCTTTGAATCTACTCTTCGCTGGGGCCCTAAGGGAGCTCGGCCTCGGGCCAATAGATCTCGTGCCTTTAGACTCCTCCTTTTGGGGCGTGGTACCTGGCAAGGCATCTAGACCTCTTGGGGAGATTACCCTGCCACTACAGTTTAGCATGGCAACCAACTACCAAGTGGAGCATATCAACTTCTACGTCGCAGACTTCGACACCGCCTATCATGCCATACTGGGGCGACCTGCTCTGGCCAAGTTCATGGCCATTCCACACTATGCGTATTTGGTGTTAAAGATGCCTTCGCCCGCAGGGGTCCTGTCTTTGCAGGCCAACCTCTCCGTCGCGTACGCCTGCGAGACAGAAAGTCTCGCCCTCGCCGAAGCCACCGACCTCTCCATCCAGATGGCTAGCATGATCGCCGAAGCCAAGATGCCATCTACTGATGACATCGAGATCCCAGAACCTCCTCGTGCCTCCACCAAGTCCAAGGAAGTCAAGGAGATCGGCCTCGGCCTCAACGACCCTTCCAAGATGATGAAAATTGGGGCTCACCTTGACCCCAAATAGGAAAGTGTGCTCGTCTCCTTCCTACATGCCAACGCCGATGTGTTTGCTTGGAAACCTGCAGACATGCCGGGGGTACCACGGGAGAAGATCGAGCACTCCTTGAATGTCTCGCCGACCGCTAGACCGATCAAGCAAAAACTTCACCGATTCACACCGGACAAAAAGGAGGCTATTAGGGTAGAAATAAAACGGCTCTTAGCTGCCAGATTTATAAAAGAAGTGTATCATCTAGATTGGTTAGCTAATCCTGTTCTTGTTAAGAAAAAGAATAAAGAATGGAGAATGTGTGTTGATTATACTGATCTTAACAAACACTGCCCTAAAGACCCCTTCGGCCTACCTCGGATAGACGAGGTTGTAGACTCCACCGCTGGCTACGAATTGCTCTCCTTTCTTGACTGTTACTCCGACTACCATCAGATCTCCCTCAAGAAGGAAGACTAGGTCAAAACGTCTTTCATTACGCCTTTCGGTGCATACTGCTACACCACTATGTCCTTCAGACTAAAGAATGCTGGAGCGACCTACCAAAGGGCTATCTAGACGTGCCTCAACCAATAGATCAGCCGTAACGTCGAGGCCTACATCGACGACATGGTCATCAAGACTAAAACCGCCGACAACCTCATCGCCGACCTTGAAGAAACTTTCACAAACTTGAGCAAATACCGATGGAAGCTGAACCCTTCAAAGTGCATCTTTGGAGTTCCATCCGGTATCCTGCTAGGCTACATCGTCAGCGCTCGAGGCATTGAACCGAACCCTGATAAGGTCTTTGCCATCACCAACATGAAACGGCCGACGTGCGTCAAGGATATACAAAAGCTTACAGGCTGCATGGCTGCATTAAGCCGATTTATCTCGCGCCTCGGTGAAAAAGGGCTACCTTTCTTCAAGCTCCTCAAGGCCTCCAAGCTTTTTTCTTGGTCAGAGGAGGCAGACACAGCTTTTGAGCAGCTCAAGTTGTTTTTAACAAAACCTCCAATCATGACAACACCACGACCAAATGAAACTCTACTGGTTTACATCACCGCCACTTCTTGAGTTGTCAGTACGGCTATTATCGTCGAACGTGAGGAAACTGGACACGCCTACAAGGTACAACATCTGGTCTATTTCATCAGCGAGGTACTTAATGAGCCCAAAACTTGTTATCCTTAGGTGCAAAAGCTGTTATATGCAATTTTGATCACCTCACGCAAGCTCCGACATTACTTCGAATACTACAAGATCGTCGTAGTCACTGAGTTCCCTCTGGGGGATATTCTCCGCAATAAAGAGGCCAATGGTCGTATCATCAAGTGGGCCATTGAGCTCGGCACCTACTCCATTGACTTCAGAAGCAGACCAACCGTCAAGTCATAGGCGCTTGCCGATTTCATCGCTAAGTGGACGAAAATCCAAGAACCCATCGCCGCCACTTGCCTCGAGCACTGGGTGATGTACTTTGACGGCGCCCTTAATATCAATGGTGCCGGTGCGGGCATTCTGTTCATCACACCGACAAAGGATAAACTACGATATGTTCTTCGCATACATTTTCCAGTCTCCAACAACGCCGTAGAATACGAAGCATGTCTCCACGGCCTCCGTATAGCCGTCGAGCTCGGCGTCAAACGCCTCATGGTATATAGGGATTCCGCGCTGGTTATCAATCAGCTCAATAAAGATTGGTCCTATTCCAGTGAGAAAATGGACACATACTGCGCCGAAATTAGGAAGCTTGATGGGAAATTCTATGGCATCGAGTACCACCATGTGGTACGGGACCAAAACCAACTAGCCGACCAGCTATCAAAAATAGGATCTTCTCACACCGCGGTTCCACCAGGGGTTTTTGTTCAGGACCTCTTGACACCATCCATTAAAGAAGACAAAGAAGTTGTAGAAGTACCCCCTGCCTAGCAGTTGGTGCTCACGATACATTCGCAGGACGCCGATTGGAGAGAACAGTTCATCAAATACCTCTCCAACGGCAAAGTACCCGCCGACAAAACCAAAACTGAGC
This sequence comes from Miscanthus floridulus, assembly GCF_019320115.1. NCBI lineage: Eukaryota > Viridiplantae > Streptophyta > Magnoliopsida > Poales > Poaceae > Miscanthus > Miscanthus floridulus. The sequence goes on from NC_089582.1 coordinate 10,146,867, forward strand.
GACTAATTCACCAAAGTAAGCACTACGTGTTGGTAGACGGTAGCCTAATGAGGAAAAGTGCCAAGGAAGGGATACTGCAGAAGTGCATCATCCAAGACGACGGTGTGAAGCTACTCTCTGAAATTCACTCTGGTTCCTGTGGCAATCATGCGGCTTCAAGAACACTGGTCGGCAAAGCTTTTCGAGCAGGTTTTTATGAGCCCACGGTCATCTCCAATGCGGAAAATCTCGTTCGACGATGTGAGGGTTGTTAGTTTTTTGCCAAGCAAATACATGTACCGGCACAGGAACTACAGACCATCCCAGCTTCCTGGCCATTCTCATGCTGGGGACTAGATATGATCGGACCTTTCAAACCAGCGCCAGGAGGTTTCCGGTATGTGTACGTCGCCATTGATAAGTTCTCCAAGTGGATTGAGTACAAACCACTTGTTGCAGCTACTGCTAAGAAAGCAGTCAAGCTCTTCGAAGACATCGTACACAGATTTGGTCTTCCGAACAGCATCATCACCGACCTTAGGACAACTTTTACCGGCCAACATTTTTGGGACTTCTACAAAGACTGGTGCATCTTTGTTAAATACATTTCTGTTGCTCATCCTAGAGCTAACGGCCAGGTCGAATGGGCCAATGGTATGATCCTCGACGCCCTTAAGAAAAGGCTCTATCAGAAAGAAGAAAAACATTCGGGCAGATGGCTCAAAGAACTACCAGCTGTGGTCTGGGGACTGCGCACTTAAGCTAGTCGCAGTACCGGTGTATCTCCATATTTTATGGTCTATGGGTCAGAGGCCATACTCCCAATGGATATTGCATTCCGAGCACCCAGAGTAGAAAATTATGATGAAGAGCAAGCTGTAGCTGTTCAGACAGAAGACATTGATCAGGCTAAGGAAGAACATTTGATTACTTGCGTCCGCACTTCCAAGTACCTCGAAGGTCTGCGGAGGTATTACAACCGTAACGTCAAAGGTCGTTCGTTCGCGATCGGCGACCTCGTCTTACGTCGGAAACAAAAAACCGAAGGGCTCCACAAGTTGTCTTCACCCTAGGAGGGCCCTTACGTCGTAAAAGGTGTTACTCGACCAGGGTCTTATCGCTTATGTGACTTAGATGGACTCAATGTTCCCAACTCCTAGCACATAGAGCACCTTATACGTTTCTACCCCTGAAATAACATAGATATGTATTCTTTACTTTCATATTAATAAAGTTCTGGTCTCCATAATTTTCCACCATTTTTCCTCCATTATAAGCTTCTCTTACCGTTATCGGGCTATACGCCACTCCGTGATGACCTCCAATATGCTAGCCAAGTACGCCCAAAATGCCGAGCACGATTTCTCCAACTCGCCGAACACGTTAACTCCAAAAATTGCCGAACATGATTTTTCCAACTCGCCGAACACGTTAACTCCAAAACTCGCCGAACATGATTTCTCCAACTCGCCGAACACGTTAACTCCAAAAATCACTGAACATGATTTCTCCAACTCACCGAACACGTTAACTCCAAAAATCGCCGAACATGATTTCTCCAATTCACCGAACACATTAACTCCAAAAATCGCCGAACACGATTTCTCCAATTCGCCGAGTACAATTTCTCTATAAATCGCCTACTATGTTTTCTCTGGTTCACACAGGTTTTTCTACCAAAAACGACGACGATTTTGCGCTCCAAATTTCAAAACATAGCTCGCCAATCTTCGAGCAGCACATGTTTTTTCCTTCTGTTTTCTACGGAGAAGACCCAGTCTCCGACTACATCCTACACGTGCTTAGGGGCTCTGCGCTCTGCGTTACGGTTGGTCAGCTACGGTTCCCTGGCCATGCCTGTTCATCTTACATGTGTCAGGGTCTCTGCGCTCGATGTTATGGACTATAGGCTAGTCAAGGCCTAGATTTCAGACACGAACTAACTGCTCGGACGCCACTTGAACTATTTTTCTTGCCAAGTTACTCTAGTTGGCTGCTGAGCAACATGTTTTTTGCAATGATAACTCCAGAGGACACCGAGGCTCTAGCATCCCACCAAACGTGCTATGAGCTCCATGCTCTGTGTGTTGGACAGCAGGCTACGGTCTTATGATAACGCTTGTTTTTCCAACATACCCATGAGCTCCACGTTACGCGTCACGGATTACGGCCTAGCTAAGGCGTCAAGTTTAGTGAAAACTAAATGATCAAACACTGCTTATATTATGCATAACTGCATCAGGTAGTTAATACAACCATTCTTCATCGCCAGATAAATCAAGTGTTACAGGTGATAACATCTGGGCAGTTTCTTAAGCTTCGCCAACAGTTTCTGTTTTGCCAAACAGGTCTATATCACCGATAAGAATTTTTGCTACATCCTCAACATCATCCTCCAGCTGCTGGGTTTGCGCATCGCTAAGCCCATCGGCGAACCCACCACCTATCAACTGGATGTCGACAGACGGATAATGGGACCGAACCACTGCAAGGGCATGAGTAGTGGCGGTCAAAACGGCATCGCGGTTTAAGTTTTTGAAGTTCTCCCATGCTGCCTTGCATCTCTGAATGATGGTGTCTGGCCCTTGCCGCCTGCTGTCAGGATGGGGTGGCGGTTCAACGTCGACGCAGTCGAGTACTGGTTTTATTGTGGTGGTTATAGTGTTGAAGTTGTCCTTCTAGACTTTGGCTTCCTGCACCAGCACATCGAACTACGCCTTGGTTTTATGACGATAATCTACAAGAATTACAACGGTTCGTCACGACAACAAAGTATTACGACATTACTTCCGGTCAGGGGGTACCTACCTTTCAATTCTTCGGCCAGCTATATGCTCGCTCCGACTCTTTCGTTTTCTCTTATCGGATTTGCTCGACAGTTTAGCGAAGCTAGTTGAGTTCTGCATCTTGCTCTGCAAAATCAACTGTTTAAAAAAACGAACGGCCAACTACTGCAAAATACATTATGTGAAAAGGAATACCGGATTTTAGCTTGGATACATCCTCGAACTGCTGGCACTTCCGGTCGAGTTGCTTGGTTTTATTTTTTAGTTCTCCATTTTTCTTGCCCAACTGCTCAGACATATTTTTTAGTTCTTCGGATACATTCGCCAGTTGTTCGGACATCTTCTTCAGCTGCTTGGATGCAGCCATTAGTTGCTCGGACAGAACACCCTTCTGATGTTCAAGGTCTCGCGAGTTCGACTCCGCGAGGTCCCGCTCGCACTGGGCCCTCTGAATACTTTTCTCCAAAAGACTTAACGCCTCTCGGAGTATCTTGTTCTCCTCGGTGAGGGGCTCCATCCTCTTCATCAGATGATGCCGCTGCTCGGCTGTTTGAGCTATCCCCTATGAATGTACAATGCTAGAGATAAGCCATGGTTTCCAACAACATATATTAGTGTTTCAGGTGCGGTACTCACCTCGATTTGAGTCATAACACCAGCGACAGCGGATTTCAACCTCTTTATCTCCCTGGTGGTGTCTTCTTCCTCGACAACTACCACCTCTTCCCCACGTTTTCGGAGAATACGGATGGACTAGGGCTTGGGCGCGGCACGCTCAATCTCCACAACCTCGTCCTCCTCCGCCGCCAATTGAGAAACCACTGGGGGACTCCGTGGTCGAACAGCTGCTCCAACCACTCCTAGCTTCGCTGCGGATGGTGAAGGTTGCTCCTCGGCCGATGGTGGAGTTGCATCCATTGCCTCTGGCGCATCAACAACAGCTATAGTTTCCGCTTCAAAAGTATCAACTTTTTTAGTCGTAGCCTCGGTTGCGGTCGCCGACGCGCCTATCGTGTGCGCCAATGATTCACCATCGCCAGGAATGCTGGCAGCAGTGGCTGGCCTATCCTCTGTTCGATGAGCACTCAGGGACTCTTGGACGGGAGCAGTTGTCATTTTTTCTTCCAAGGTCACGGGCCTCGGCATTGCTCTGAGTAATGTCGGCTTGTCAGTAACCAAGAGAAATCAAGGAACAATATTATTACTCCAAGGCAAACATACTTATGGTTTGGTCTTCCGATTGATTTTCTTGAATCGGCGATGCCTGCCTGATCCCCTAGGCGTGGCTGCCTGGTCAGCTTGATGGGAGGACTCCTGCGCCTCTGCAGCGGGCTGCTGCTCTTCTCAATGCCCGGGGGCTCCACCTTCTATGCGTGGTTCTGTGGTTATCCCCTCTTGTTGCTTGGGGACTCCGATAGTTTGCGTCGCCGGGATTTCTGTTGTTGCCCGAACATAGCTTTCCCTTGCTTGCTGCTTGAGAGCTTCAGCATCCGCCGATGCCCCCTTCGTGCTCGGTGGAAGCACTGACTAGTCCTCGTCATCGTCCAACCACTCCAGCACAGCGGTTCTTCATGGTAGAACTGTTTGGTCTTCACCAAGAGAGATGCTGCCTGGTTTGTGTGCATGAGAGCTTGCAGTTTTCCTCCTCTTTGGGACCAGCTCATCAACTGCCGATCTTTTGCCGTGGATCTTCTCCGATGCTTGGGATGGACTATCCGACGAGGTGCTCTACTCCTCCTCTTCAGACTGTAGCGGCCGTCGAATGTCCACCCCTTTCGGCCAATCCGCTCTCGGAACATTTGAAAAGTATATTGACCTATCCTGCGAATGGATCTTTACATAAGTAAGTCAGTTCTTTGCTCGGAAATTGATGCCTAAAAAATGCAAGGTGAAAGGGTTACCTGAGGAGGGGGATTGGTATAGTTGAAAGCCTTCATTCCTTTTAGCCAACTGAATGAGACATTGGAAGTAAATAGGTCCATGGCATGGTCTATTACTTCTTTCTTCGTCAGACGGTCTGTGTTTTCCTGGGTACCATCGTTGTCACCTTTATAGTCAAATGTCGGGTGGGCCCTCTCTTTGTAGGGCTGAACGCGCCGCACTATGAAGCTAGCCGCCACCAGTTCACCCCTAAGCTCCATGCCCTTAATCAAGTCCAGCAACTCCATTACCTGCTCCATGTCAGCATTGTTGGGTCTCTTCGACCAGTTACTATGATTAACCGGGATGTGGTGGACGTCGCATTGAATCATTGGGTGACTTTGTTTGATATAGAACCATCTGGCATTCCAACCTTTAAGGGAGGTATTTAGCGGTACACTGATATATTTGCTGGCCATCCCATCCCTGAGTTGTAGGTACATGCCGCCGACCACCTTGGAACTGATGCCCCCCTTCTTCTTCAGACAAAACAGGTGCCTAAAGAGGTTGAAGTGCGGAAGAACACCGAGAAACGCCTTGCAGAAATGGATAAAGATAGACACATGTAGAATGGTGTTGGGATGCAGATTATAGAGGCTAATCGCCCAAAACTCCATAAGATCCCTCAAAAAGGGGTGGATAGGAAACCCTAATCCTCGCCAGAAATAATCTTCAAATACTACAGCCTCATCAGTATGTGGTGTTGGGAAGGGCTCACCACTAGCTGGCCGCCATCCAGCAGTGAGGCGGTCTAGGAGAACGCCCGCTGCCACCATCCTATCAAGATCCACCGTCGACGTCTTCGACGGCACCCACTCCTCATCGCGGCTGGCTCCGGTGGCCACTTTCTTTGGCTTTGTGGCTCCTTTTTTCGGCGCCATTTTCTTTGGATTGGAACTGGGTTGGAGGCGAGTGCTCGTGATGGTGCAGAATGTGGAGCGTAGGGTTTGCGAAGGAAGGCGGAAAGGCAAGCTGAGTGAGGTAGGAGGCGATGTATGTGGTGGCGCGGTTATAAAGCACTTCCTCCAGTTTTCATTGCGCCTAAGGGTTTTTGGGAAACCGTTCTCACCATTAGCGCTATTTCGACTCCACCAAAGTAGTTTAATGGGCCACAAGTTGGGCTATCACGCAACAGTAGCCCACATCGCTCATTTATCGCCACCAAATATTCACCAATTTCTCCGCAAATTAATGAGGCTCAGCACCCGATGCTGCACAGCCATTACTCCGATTTTTTCTCCACGGTTTGATTTATCCGATATCTATGCCCAACATAAGGGGATTGGCTACTTGCTCGGATGGATTACCTTTTTCTGAGCTTGGCACCACGTGACTACGTCACCTACTGTCAGGCTCGGGGACTAAGTGGGCACACTTCACCTTGCGGTGAATGTGTTTGTTTTTCATCTCGAGGCTACGCTCGGGGACTGGTAACCTGCTCGGCTGGTTCAATATTTTCTAAGCCTGGCACCACCTGACTACGTCACCTACTGTCAGACTCAGGGACTAAATGGGCACACTTCACCTCACGGCGAATGTGTTTGTTTTTTCCGAAAGACTCCGAGCCTCTAAAAGTTAAGCCAAGGTTTCTTTAACCTTGTGGTCGGACTCTAAGTGGGCACACTTCATTTTACCATGCGGGAATTTTCAATTCTGAAATTGAGCTCCTTACACCCTTATGACAAGCCATGCTCGGAACACACTGGTCGGCGATGGTGCACGCTGCTCGGCAACTGCTCACAACTGATCGGTGATTTGTTATGGTGGTCGGACCATGATCTAGACTGCTCGGTTTTTGTTCGCACCTGCTCGGGAAAGTTCAAGATGGCGTTGCTCAACGGGTACAAGGCACTCGGGGACTAGCTGTGGGGGGTATGACCCCAGATACCCATGGTAGGCCACATGGGCTATGCCTCCAGGGGCGGTCCAGCCCATGAAAAGGAGCCTTGCAGGGCACGATTCTGCTCGGCGCCTCCCGCAAGGCATGGGAAGGATATCCGGAAGATGTCACGTAGTCTGATAGGATATGCACGATCTCGTGTTTCTTGTAATCTGTTATTACTTTCCGGTTATCTCTCGGATCTAACCGACTTGTAACCTTGCCCCCCGGACTATATAAGGTGGGCAGGGACCCCCTACAAAATCATAGCAAATCATACGATAGCTAATACAAACCAACAGACCACAGGAGTAAGGTATTACGTCATACTGACAGCCTGAACCTGTATAACTCATGTGTCTCTGTTGCCTTCTTGTTCTTGATTACACACTCCTCTGCTGATCAATCTACCATCGCGGGATACCCCTCGGTGGACCGCCGACGATATTCTGTCGACACTAACTGGTTTGCTAAGTGTTGTTGTAGAAATTTTTATTAGGCTATTCACCCCATCTAGCCATTAGGACCTTTCAAACGCACGGACAGACTAGCTAGTAGAATATAAAATACAAAGTTTCCTTTTCTTTTCTTTGCTTTTGGTTTGGCATCTTGGAAGTACTAGAAGTAGTTTTGCTGTTTTAGTTTTTATTTTATTTTAAAGGAGAATGGACTTGTGTCCGAGAAATGTAACTCAAGCAGGAGAATGACCCTAATGATATTTTGGTGTGTGTTCATGGACTTGGGGCACTGGCACCGGTAGTAGATGTCATGTCTTTTTGCACCGTATCTGTTTGATGATATTTTCTTTATAGGTGGCACTTTTTCCTGATCTCTCTTTTTATCTCTCAGTGCTTCAGTGCTTGCTTGCGTGCATTTTTTTAAGAAAAGAGAGAGAAGAGGGAGGGAGAGAGACGAAACTATAGTGTATGGCTGTTTTTTATTTAGTATACTTTGAATTCCTTACACACACACACACACACACACACACACACACACACATATATATATATATATATATATATATATATATATATATATATATATATATATATATATATATATATATATATATATATATATATATCACATTTCCTATTGTACAGTCGCCTGAAATCTGGTCTCTCTCTCAGGTGACGTTCGTGCGCTCTGTTGGGTATGATCTTTCTTATCGGGTCCAGGCACTGGAGGCCGCATCCGCTACTACCCAATGGACCGAGAACCCAATTCGGACACTATTCGTATTCCTCAATCCCCGCTCACAGACAGGAAAGGTATCGTGCTTTCTAGAGCTCGTCGCGGTGGCGATTGTTCTGCCCCTCTCTGTGGTTCTCCCCATCGAGGCTCGTCGGCGTCCCCTCCTTGGCGATTCGGAGGCTCGCTGCTCCACCATAGCTTGAGGTTAGCAGGTACCTTCTTACGCTGCGCTCTCTCCCCTGATTCGAGCTCTGTTTTTTGGGTCATCTCTGTTTATGGTTCAGTAGATGTACGATTTGATTGCATCTTTGATGTATTTGTGGTTCGATTTCATGGAGGATGAGTCTGCTTGCTTTCGCCTCACCTGGACGGGCGTTGTCTCGCCGAGGATTTGGCTTGTGTCGTCGCTTCAGCGGCAGCCGACGAGGAACCGAGCGGAAGCAAGGTGGGGTGGGGATGATGTCAGGTGAGGTGGAGGAGGGGTGATTTGCGCTTATTTAGCCCCTTAATTTTGCGCTTGTTTGATTTTGTTGTGGGTTTTCGAAAGTCCCCCTGCTCGAGGGGTAGCAGGACAAGCGCCAGGGCAGCTGCAGCTTGCCTCCATGCTAGGATAACGCCTCTTTGGTCTCCATGCTTTGGTCTAGTTCGATTTGCGGCTGGGATCGAGGGGGAGCTAGGATTTGTGGTTTGATTTGTTTGATCTGTTTGACTTTGATATAGTATGTGAATTTATATGTTGCTTGTGTCCTGTATGGACGTTTTTTTGACTGAACTGATATCATCACTTCCCTAAAATTCCAAATGGTGGTGAGAATGACTGGGCAACCCCCTTCTCTGCCGTACTGCACCAACGCTTATAGTTGAGGGCGTTTGGCTACAGAGAATGGTGGGGAGACATTTACGCTGCTTGCTACTTAAGTGCTTAATCTAGCCAAGCCAAACTTTAGTGTAGTTTGTGTTGTTCTGCTTTGCCTATGCTGCTACATGATGTGGTGTCGATTTGCTTGATTGGTAAAACCTTCTAGCGTGAGGAGGTCATAGGGTTAGAGATTGGTGGTGTTTATGTTTGTTGTGTTGGGTTGAGTGAGCTAGCTATGGCCCGTGCTATGCGCCATGGTGTAGCAGCCTAAGCATTAGGGTGATTTGTTATTGTTATTTGTGTGCAATGGTTTTTATGGTCAGCAATGGTGCTTGCTTTTTTTTGCTTGGGTTAGCTCAGCTATTGAATTTAATTGCTCTTGATCTATAGAACTGGTTTTTGCTTGGTATGCTTGTTCAATGGTTTATTTGATCTATAGTTGAAGAGAGGACTATACCATAACATATTGAAAAATCGAAAAGGGCTATTCTCTACATAAATGTGCTGCTTACTGATCTATTATTGGTTTTATCCTTAACAAAATGTTCTGCAACATAGATTATCATCATATATGTGTGAGGACATTTTTTACATTTACCAATGCTTGTGTTTTTAGTTCCATTTTTTCAACAGTCAGATTTCTTGCTTTTGGTTGGTGGTCTAGCCATGATTTATCCTTGTGCAGGTCCTCTACTGAACCTATTTCCTGATCTATCTAAATAAATTATTGGTGTTTCATGTACATGCACAGTTTATTTCAAAATTATTCCTGATCGTTGGTTTTGTATTGCTAGGCTATCTTGTGGCTGTTGTAGTAGAATAGTAGGAGCTCACATCTTTTAACTGTGTGTTGCATATACTGTACAATAAATATGTGTGTAGTATGCATTTCTTGATTGCACATTTATAAGTAGTAAATTGCACACTTAAATTACTGCAATTATGGTGTTCAACATGTGTAATATCTAGTCTTTTAACTATGTGTTCCATTCTTTTTTGTTCATTTCAGATTCAGATACTAGTTCTGATTTACAGTGAGTTGTTTGATAACTTGATTAGTTTTAATTTTTTTGTATGGTACTGAGCTTCCATCAGAGTACGGTTTTCTGTTGAATATATGCTATTGCTATTGCTAATGCTATGATATGATTTCAGATTTAGATACTATGTATGCTATATATGCTATTGCTAATGCTATGATATGATTTCGATCCTCCATGCATGTGCAGATGTGCTCGCTGATACACATGCTTAAATAGGACTGCCATTTAGCAGTTTTTGTTTATTTGGTTCTATCAGATACGTTATACACATGATTAAAGAGAACTGAACATATCAAGAACTTTATTTTCTGAACTACTATATGTCTGCTTGCAATCAAAACATCGCCTGGATTTTTCTGAACCTTTTGTATGTCTGAACTACTATATGTCTGAACCTTTTTCTAAACTACTATATCAGGGTTGGCATGTTGTGGTGGTAAGGACTGAATTGATTTGTGTTTGTGTCTACATGTGTCTGTGTTCTTCATGTGATTGGTTCTTGCATGCAGTAGGCCTCTTCTAAGATAACATAGCTGACAAAATTGCAATGGACCACATGGTGTTTGAGGTTGCACAATTGGATGGAGCAATATTGATTTGTTACAATAACATTTTTTAGTAATTGCATGGAGCTCATCCAGTTTTTACCGTCTCCTAACTTTGGCAAGTACTGCATATATTGGGATCTGTTTTTATAAGTTTGAGCTCACATGCATGGTTTATTTTAGAAATTTGTTTAAGCTCCCACAACTTACTGCATGTTTTGGAGTTTTATGGGCTCCTGGTATTTCAGTCAGTCGTTGTGCACCCTCTTGACATAGGTGATACAAATGTGGCACCTAATCATGGAAGGATTACATGGCTATGTCTTATTAAGACACAATTTGTTTCATTCTTTGTGGAATATGGGCATTGGGCAAGGTTGTTGCAACTCTGTCGCCCATTTGCCCCTATTCCTGCCAGATTGGAATCAGATTGTACTAATCGGCTCAACGACTTTATTTTAGGAGTTGATAGATCAATCAGGGATTTTGACCACCGGTTTGTTTGGTTGACATTGATTTGTTTCTTTGTTAGATCTAATCATGTAGAATGTCAGTGGTCCTAAAACTGATTTTGTGTGCCTTTGTTAAGTAATTTTGATAATTGAATTATGTGTTGTACTATACTATTGTACTATCTGCATATTAATAAGAAACCATGAGAGTGCTATGTATTCCGCATTTTAGGACTGAATTTCCTTTGCACAATATATGAAAATTCTATAGGGTGAGCAATACTGTCCACAAGCAGCATGTCAAGCATCTAGGTGTTCTGGTCAAAATCATGCTCCTGTTCTAGTAATTTCCTTCTTTATATAGAAGTCCTTGTACTAGTAATTTTAGCTTCTTATGCACTTGACATGCTAGTCCCTGGCCCCTCATCTGTAGAGAGCTTTGCTAAATTTCAATTCGATTGGTTTTTTACTGCAGCTAGCAATGAGATCATTAACCATTTTTTTGTTATGTAGCCATGGATGATGATGAGTTTCTTTCTGATGGTGAGTCTACAAATGGTGAGAGTGAGGATGATCTTCCTAACAACTCAGAAGAGGAAACCTCTGATCCTTTCAATGATGGTGAGGTACTAAGTTCATTTTGACTTTGTTTTTGTGTGTGCACTTGTGTATTATAATAATTTGATATTTCATATATCTTGTTGCCTTTTTTAGGATCCAAATCCTAAAGATGATAATATTGATACTAGTGAAATGCTGAAAACTTTGAAGCATGTTCAAAAAGCTATTTGTGGAGTATGTTCTAAAACCTGTCTATTAATATCTGATATATCGTGTTGTGGCTGTTTTAGTTTTGTATTACTCCTGTAGTAGCAGTAGTTTAGGGTCCATGCTAGTTTATTGTTCCTGTATATACTGTAGATGATTATTATACTGTAGATGATTGAGTGATACTGGTGGCATTGGTCCTTGCCTATTTTTCTTTTCTGTTCTTGAATGCTTGATCTCATCATGCACTTTTGTTCTTGTATAGTGCTATTTGCATTTGAACTGTACCTGATATTTTTGTTTCTATTATGTATTCTCAGTTTGCTAAGTTTGTTGAGAAGAAAGGGAAAGCAAGGGGTTCAGGTGTCCAGACTGGAAAGGTAAATTCAGTAGCATTACAATTGAGCGGATGCATGATGAGCATGATATTTCAAGGAATAGGTGTTGTTCAAAAAACATAGCCAACTAATCAAGTTTTTTGCTAAATTTGTCACCATGTTTAGTGATTCTAGTATCCTAACCAGATTTTCTTTTTTGTTGCATTGTTTTACAGAGTATCAGAACAGTTAGAGGTAGAGGTAAACGGAAATTGAGTGACGCTGCAGGTACATCAGAGAGACCAGGAAGTAGGTTTAATAGCAAGTACTTTGGAGAAAAGATAATAGCAAAGTTGGATGAGCGCAAAAAGAAAATTATTAGGCATCATGGCTTTGGAATTTTACTGGAGTACGATGGTTGCTCAGCACCCAGAGGCTTTGTGCAATGGATAGCAGATCAAGTAGATGTGAGTTGTAGTGACATAGTAGTTGGAGGGAAAGTGATTCCATTGGATCCATTGTCAGTCCATCTCTTTTTAGGGCTTCCAAATGATGGTAAAGATATTAAGGAGAATTATACTGAGTCTACGAAGAGCAACTTCCTTTCAGCAATCAAAGATCCCTCTTTGCCCATGATCAAGACATTTGGGGACAAGTTGGTAGGAGGCACGTTATCTGATGATGATGTGCTTTGATACTTCATGGTTGTAGCCTTGTCTACATTTATTTGTGCTAATTCTAGTACTTATCCGAGCCCGCAGTATCTAGGTGCATTGATTGATGTATCTAAGGTGAAAGAATGGAATTGGTCAAAGTTCATCTATGATTGGATGTTTTCTTCCATTACAAACTACAGAAAGAAGCATCGGAGTACAATTGGTGGTTGCAGATACTTTCTAGCTGTAAGTGTGCCTATATTTGTATTTTTTTCCCTTTATTCAGTTGTCTATTTTTTGGTTATGCAGCATGTTTTAGTGATGCCTTTGAAATCATATGTAGGGTTATTATCTTGATTATATCAACTTTGGAGTACGTAATCAGCTGCCCCTAGATCTGCCAAGAATCCATTGTTGGAAGGGCTCGATGATCAAGACCTTTGCTTCATATGATCGTGTGTCTGGTGACATTTATGGAAAGCGATCGGTGAGTAGTGAACCTGAAAATTCATATTTGTAGTTGTGATGTTGTGTATCCATGAGCTTTATTGATGTATCATGTATCCTTGCTACATGAGTTTAGATCTTTCTGGAGTTGTATAAATGTTTCTTAGTCTTAGTGTCCTAAGGATCTTCTGATTCTTACTGTCAGCAAAATGTTGACCTTATGCTTTCTTAGAAAAAAATTCTCTTCTGATTCTGCTAACATAACTTTTCATCTATTTATTGTGGTTTTGCTTGTCCAATATACATTGGTGTTGTATTGTCTAGTATGAAAAAAATCTACCAAAAATCTTGAGTGTTGATCTTAGGTTGCTTACTTGATCAAAGGCATTTATTGCAATCACCAATAATATAAATTACAAGTTACTACCATTGCAATTTTAGTTATAAGCATGTGCAATATGCATGTTAAATCTGTGCAAGTGTCATTCTTGTATTAAGTTCATAGCTCAAGATTGTGATTTCTGTAGCGATGTTGTTGGTCTGACTGTGATTAATTTTAGAGGCTGCCTGTTTAGTTTTTAGAACCAGTGGCTATCTATTTAGTGAAATTTGGTAATACATTGAAGAAGCATGTTTTAGCCAATTATCTTGATGGATTAATAATGTTTTGTAGTCATAGAAGAACAAATCTTTCTGTAACTTTTTCCTTTTTTATATCTTTGTAGCAGTTGCAGGCAGTGTTTTATTTTGTCCTGTGCAGTATTTATTAAGTTTTAGAAGTAATTTATCTGCTGTGTGATATCTCAAAACTTTCTACATCTACTTGTCCTATCCAAATAAAAGCTCTCCTTTACTTCTCTTAGCCAAATAAATGATCTGAACACCCTACTGAAAGAAAGTTGTGTTGAAATAGAAAATATCTTCCTCTAAATTTTATTCTAAAAATCATACATGCATGATGAATCCTGGGCCATTGGATGGTAATCTAATAGCCCCTAGTTCTCTATGAAGTTTGTGTGGCTGCCCATGCCTTGTTAACATTCTGTTATTGGGTTTTTGTTGACTTCTAATGCACATCTAGAGTTGTATTAGTTGTAAGGGTTTTTTGAGATCACTGGTTGAGTTGATTTTATGTAGGTGAAATCCATCAATGACACATGCTATGTTGAAGAGTATCTACCGGAAGAGGCTTGTGCTCTTTTTAGGAGAACTTTGGATAGACGTTGTGATTTCATCAGGACAAATGTATGTGTCTTTGTGCAATCCTTTGATTTGATCATTTCATTACTCTTGTATAATGAAATTTACATGATTCATATGTTACTATTAACTTGGCATTACAAGACATGGATAACATGTGCAATATTTTTGAAAACCACCATACAAGACTAGGCTTTAGGAGCCCAGGCACACTTGTTGCTAAGATGTTTATGTACATGCATAGGACTCATGTAATTAATCATGGTGGTGATGCTTCTAATGAGGCTGAGGGTTTTGCTACTAGAGTGCCCCCTCCAAGACATGATGATGGTGATGATGGAGTTATTGATGGTATCCCTGCTGAATATGAAGCTCCTCTTCCTTCTCCAGCACATCATAATGGTGATGATGATGCTGTCCGTGCTGAATATGAAGCCCCACTACTTTCTCTAGGACATTTTGTTGTGCAAGATGATGTCTTTGATGCGGGAATGGCTGGTGATACAAGTAAAACAGCTGTGAAAGAAGTGGATGGTGCTACTATTGCTACAAATAATACCATTATTGAAGATGTGCATCCTACAGTTGCTGCTCCTACTGAAACAAATGAAGAAGAATGCTCTGTGACTGATAAAATTGAATCTAATGGATTATACGATGGATCTGGTGGTGAGAATTGTTGTGCTTCTCAGTCAACTAAAATTATTCCTTCTAAAGACTCATTAGCTGAAGGTACATGGAATGTTGTGTAACATTTATTTCTGCATTTAGTTGATTTGTTTGTATGTGTGTTCATAATCTTATGATTATTTTCAGGTTCAGCTATAAGTAAAAGGAAGAGGAAAAGATGTGCATCACAATATTCGAGCGCCAATAGTGTAGCATCTAGGACTCGACTCTCTCAACGTCTTGGCAAGTCCCCTCTGAGTCACATAAAAGATCATAATGCTGAGGTGAATGTTCCTATTTATCATTTTATTTATCTTCAGTTGTGTATTTTCTAAATTGTTGGGTCACTTTTGTCTTTTTAGGCAACTATGTCGGATCAAACTAGAAATGGATGTAACAAGGATAATACTATAGTTATTGAGGAAGACCAAGTGTTAACTACTAATGTTGCAACTAAACGTCAAAAGCTCCATCTAAAAGTGAGTTTTGCATTATTTGGTTCTTGTTTTTATATGCTTTTGTAGCTGTTCTGCTATTCCATGATCAGATAGGCATAGGTTCCAGCATATTTTTGCTGTTAGTAATATACACTACTAGGTATTGATGTAGTAAATGAAATACCCTACTAAATAGACTTGTTTCATTCTGTTCTCTATTATTTAGGAAGGCGAAGCAACTATTGCATATACTGCTTCCCCCTTGGTTCCTACTATTCATGAAGGCGAGACAACTTATGCGGCCGCTGCTATCTCCTTGGTTGGTACAGTTGAGAGGGCCCCAGGTTTGTCCCGCTGATGAAAAAAATGCTTTATGAAATCTAAGATATATGAATTGGGCTCATGTTTGAGCATGGTCTCTATGTAGGACAAATAGGAGAAGCACCGAGTCTAAGGAATGCTATTGGTTCTCTAAGTGGTCTTGGTCCTTGTGGAGTGGAGAATGCTCAAGCTGATTCTAGAGCTGACTTGGATGAAAATGTAGTTTCTGCTCAAGATCTTAATGGTTAGTCCCTATTTTTTATGTTGCATTCTCTTTATCAGTAAATTGCACCTTTGTAATTCTGCAATTGTAGTATTTGAATTGTGCAATATGACTTTTTTTATTTCATTTAAGTTTCAGCCTTCTTTATTGTCTTATATTTTTTTGCTGGAAAAGCACTTGTTAAGGAACCTTGTCTGAAGACGAAGACTCCATTCTTTCATAGCCCTAGTGTACCTTCGTTCATAATGTTTGAAGAACTAGATGACTTAGGAAATTATGTTGCAGATCCTAACTTGAGGTGTCCTGTTGGTACAACTTGTGATACATCTTGTCCTCTTGATAGAGCGTTGTCTATGGTACATGTCCTCTTCCATCTTGTTTATTCTTCCCATGCCAAGTCATTATATATTATATATTATATATATGAAATTTTATTTATTCTTTGTTGCTGCAGTTGAGTAGAGTTTCTACTTTAGGTCAGAAAGTTGGTGCTAATATGTCCCATGGAGGTGTCCCTAGAAATGTATGTTGTTTTGTTTCTGTAGATGCCAAGTAGTTTTTGATGTATAAGGAATGTTTTCCCACCTGATTTAGTTTCATTTTTTCATAGGTTGAAACCAAAAGCAACTTGAACTTGAAATCTAGGTCTGCATCTAAAGAATAGGTTTTTGTTGATAAGCCGATGTCTCCTAGAGGTGGTAATGTGAGCAATGAGGAGACCATTGGCACTAGAAATGCTGGGACTAAGATAAATGGGAATGTTGAAAATGTAATCCTCCCTATTGCATTATATTGATTTTGTATTGTGATGTAACTTTTGATCTCTCTGGTCTTATTTCTATATTTATTGTTGTTTTAGGACGTTATCCGTATGGAGTCTTTACCTTTAACTGAATATTCTGAGATCGAAGAAGATCTAAGTCAACCTGTTCCTCTTGCTACAGTCAGTCCTTATGGAGATCCTATAAAAATTGTAAATAGGCGTACCTAATCTTATCATTCTGGAAAGTTTGTGGTGGGAGATAACGTGATGGTGCCTGCTTCCTTTTGCTTTATCTTTTTTGGAGACATGGTAGTAGAAGGGGAAGTAGTTAGTACAATGCTACATGGTAGCAGTTGGGGCTGCTTTTGGATCATGTAATAGCTTGTATAAGTAGTTGTAGTAATGTTCATACTCTTGCGAACCAGTACTAGTGTTGTATATATATTTGGAGTAAATGCCCCCTTCTTTTTTCTTTGTAAGTGTATCGTATTGTGTTTGTGTGATTTTTTGTGATGCAGTTTTAGGATATATTGAAATTATTAGATCCTTGCTCTAACACTATTAGTTTTTCCATTTTTCGAACAATTTTATGTGTTCCTTGTTGTATGTTTTGTAGACACCTATTCAATCACGTCTTCCATCCCATCGTGAAAAGTCTGTGGTTGGTGGGCCTTGCTTGTCTGCAAAGTCTGTTGGCAGCAATGGATTTGTATTGAACTCTGAGTCATCCAGTGAAGCTATTTGGTAGTCTTCGAGTTCAAAGGTTGCTATTCATCATCCTAGACGGCTTGCGAAGCCCAGCATGTACAAGATCAGCCCTTTTATCATCCCTCAATCCAAGATTAGTGTGTCCAAACTTGAATCTGATGTGTATGAAGCTGTTTTGAAGATGAGAGAAAGCAGCGAACACTTGAAGTAAGTTTGAAATTTACACAATTTTCCCATTCTTAGCCTTCTGCAGCACCATGTGTTAATACTTGTACCAATTCACTGTGAATTGTTTTGTTTTTGTGTTTGCAGTCTAAAAGTGGTGGATTATGGGTTTGTTGTTGTCTTGTTGAGTGCACTTTCATCTTCTCTTCGGCCTGGCGGAAAGGTCAACCATTTTGTAGTGAACGCATTTTGCAAGCTGTTGTTCCTTAGAAAACACCCCAGGGATTCTAGAAAGCATTACTTCTTCTCTAAAGTTGGGGTTAGTAGTCGTTGATGTATTCTTTGTAAACTATATGTTTGCGCTATATGGAAATAATATCGGTCAATTTATTATTGTAGGATTATCTTATTGGAAATCATGGTTTTGATGATGAGAAGGAGAAGGAGCTATTTGAGACTGTTGTGAGATGCTTTAAGGGTGCTCATCGTGCTAGGCCTTTAACATCCAACGACTATGTGCGTAACATATCTTCTCTATTGTTTGAAAAAGAGTACTAGCATAAATGTTGTGTTCTAGTCCTACTATGTGATGTTACTAATAATCACAATGTTTGTTATTTTGTCAGCTCTATTTTCCAATACTCTTCCATGATCAGTGGTATGTTGTTGTACTATATTTTAGCCTGAGATGGTGTATAATCTTGGATTCATGCACAGTGTGCTTTGGAGTAGACTCAGTTTTCCACAAAGCTGTGAAAGATGAATTTGTAAGTATCAGTTTGTATTTATATATGCACCATTTGTCTATTTTTAGTATTGCAGTGGTAGTTTTTTCCCATTATTTTTAGTGCTACAGTAGTTTACTATATCCTTCATCGAAACAAATATTATTTTGCATGGTGTAGTCATTTTCTTTTTGCCTGATTTGTAGCTAGAAAACTTGGCCACCGTCTGAAAACAAGTTGTTAATATTGACTATGGCTTACATGCATTCCATGTCTTCTTTGGAACTGTACCCCAGCAATCTGATAAGTATGTGATTGAAATGTAGTCCTTTGATTTATATAGATCATGTGGATTTTGTTTGTGCTTATAGTCCCATTGTTTCCTGTTTTCCCTTTTTGTTTTTCTTTTTTTAGCATAATCAATGATAGTGGTGTGTATTCTATAAAGAATCTAGAGCATTTTGAAGTCCATCTGAATATGTTGGAGAAGTACACCGAAGATGATATTAGTCAACTTCGCATCAAACTTGTTAATGACATGGTTTTCAATTAATACAATAGTGCATATGATGGTACATGCAAAGTGAAGAAGGTAATATTAGTTCCAATGTCACTTTGTTTATTATAACTTCACGTTTTTGAATCTGATTATTTGTTTCTATTTTTTCTTTCTCAGGTCTCTGGCAATTTGAATCAGGGAGCATGATTTGAGGCTTGTCTCTAGATCTTGCATTTAGGTCAATATAGGGTGTAGGTTCTTGCTATGAGTGCATGCGACTTTGTAAAGAAGTAGCTAGTTTGGTGAGAGCATTTGATGCTAAAGTGGTTGTAAATTTTAATATACATTGAAGAGGCTAAAGTAAACAAGATGATAATATTCTGTTAGATTGCTGATGTTAACTCTTTTGTACCCATTATTCTAGCTTTATGGTTTTCTCTATAAGTGTTTTTTGTTGTGTACTACTAACCTTTTATAGGGAAGACAAGGAGAAGTTTGAGGGTTGTGCATGTTTCTCTTGTCTTCTTGTTTATAGATAGTTTAATTGGGTCTTGTGTTATATTATTATGAGTTTGATTTTGTTCTTATAGACCAAGATGTTGAAGTATGACTTTTGTGCATGGATACTAGAAGCACCATGAGGGTACGTGGTCAGTTAAAGTCCAACCAGCATCTTATTGAGATCCTTTGTCCTCAGTACCATGGCAACAGGTGAGTTTTGCATTTTTTAAATTTAGTCTGTGTAGCACTTGCTTTTTTACTCATTGATAGTTGTTGAATTGATCATATGATGACAATATGAGTTGCCTTGTTATATGTTTCTTGTGATTTCTTTGTTATTTGTGATTGTGCTTACCCTCACCAAGTTTTTATCCTTGTCCTTCCATAGAAAGAAATTGTCCTTTGTGATTTGTGCTAACACACCTTGTCTTATGTTTATTGTGTTTGTGATTTCTTTGTTATTTGTGATTGTGCTAACCCTCACCAAGTTTTTATCCTTGTCCTTCCATAGAAATAAATTGTCCTTTGTGATTTGTGCTAACACACCTTGTCTTATGTTTGTTGTGTTTTGTGTCAGCCCACACCAAGTTTTTATCCTTGTCCTTCCATAGAAAGAAATTGTCCTTTGTGCTCTGTCCTATGTGATCTATGTTTGTGTTAGATGAAGGTTTGTGGAGGTAGGCCAAGATGTGGGGGCTGTTCCATCTGTGTTTTTCAACAAATTCTATGCTTGGTCTGAATATACTAGAGTATTTGTTACTGCATAGTTCACAGGAGGTTCGATGGCCTCATCAACAATTGTTATGTGTTTTTCTTGATCTAGAATGATTTCATCATTTAGTTGTCTTTCCTGTTCTGTATATTCTATGCAACCATTTCTTGCATATTGATTATGTATGCAACCATGCTTTTATTTAATTTGGTTGTTTTCTTTAGGGGTTTAAGAATTTTTCCAAGTCTGCAAGAGAACTAGTATACCAAATGCAGAAGATTGATAGTCCATGAGGAAGTAAGTTTATCCATTTGCCTTTGTCATTACAGTTGGATCTGATTTTCCCTTTACTTTTAGTCTTATAAACTACAGTTCTACTTGTGTTCGTGGTACCTTGCTGTTATTATACTATAACCATGCTGCCATGCTTGCTAATATTTGTGTCAACTTTTTCCTATGTATTGTGATTTGACTACATTGTCTTGTTTGTTGGGTTTGTCTGTACAGGAAGATGGGAAGGCCACCTAGCTCCAATTCTGCCGATATCAGGAGTGGGAGGCCACCTGAGCAAGTTAGAGCAGAACATGCCATTGCTCAAGCAGAGGGTCGCCTTTCTTGATATTGCTAGGATTTGTGAACTCTTTGTGTGAGTGATTGAAATATTTATGTGTTGATAATTTTAGTTGTGAAGCGTGATGGTAATTTTCATAACAAGGATGACTCAAAAGTTGTTATTTTTTGTAGCTTGCAACAAAAAAGAAAAATGACAATCCAATTGAAACCATGGATGAAGCATATGGCAGGTATGTATGTCTGCACCAAGTTCTCTTAGCAGTAGCAGTAGCTGTAGGCCACTACATATGTAAACCAAACAACTTAAATATTCAGTTATGTAATTGCAGTTTGATGTAATGTAAATTGCAAGTGTAGGGCACTACAATTTTAGTTATGAGCACGTGCAATCCATGTTTTATCAAGTTGTGGCCCAGTAGTCTCTTCCAGTAGCCTCAGATAGATACATTTCATTATAGGTCTAAAGATATAATAGTACTGAATTTACAATTGCTCTATTACTAATAAATTACATAAATTATTTGGCCACTGTAATTGCAGCTATTAGCATTCCATCTCTTGTTTTTGGTTTTCTCAATTCTTGACTTTCCCCTTCTTTGGTTTGGTTGCTGCACTTGCACTACTACTATTTATTAGTGTTGTCAACATCTCCTGCATGATAATATCAACAACATTAGATGAATATACATATGAAGAAGTGACATCTGTTGTTGTAGTGCTAACATTTACTTTTTGCCTATGTTTCTCTGTGTTATCTGATTTCCTTTTCTTTGTTTTTTTAGGCATAGGAGGAAGATGCTTTTTTTGGCATGTCTTGATGTTATGCCCTCCTTCACGACAGTGTGTACAGGTAAAGTTGCTTTTTGCTTTGCTTATGATGTCCTCAACTATTCCTATTTGCCTAGTCACTTTCTTGGGCCTTCCTCTTTTCTGAGCATTATTAGGGTCTTGCAAAAGCATTGTATCACTTTCTTGAGCTGATTCTGTTTGAGGTAGTCTGACTGCATCATTAGCATCTTGCAAAACATTAGTACCACTTTGTTGAACAGATTGTGATTGTTGTAGTCTGACTTCATCTGCTGGTTCATTGAGTTTTCTTTGCATTCGCTCAGCTTCTTCTAGAACATAGTTGAATGTTTCCATTGTTCTTGATCCATCTGAAGCAATATTGCTCAACTTGTTTGACAATATGTTGTGCCTCAATGGCCTGCTCTTCTCAATCTCTATTTCTGGTATAGTATTCTGCCTTGTCAACTGTTTCCTCTCTTTAGCCCTCCGTCTTTCAATGAAATAACTATCATCTAGCTAAGATATATTTAGGTTTGTGAGCACCTTGATGATATGGCAGCATATTATACCATCTTTTTCAAATTTGCAACACAGACATCTGTAGTTTTTCTGTGCCAAGTCTACTGTCATAATGTATCTCCTTGTTCTGAACTCAAACTGCCTATGGTACTCTGATTTTAACACTGCATAAACTTGATCTTTCTAGAGTTCTTGAGCCTCATACTTTGTTGCCAATATGAGCTCCTTTTGAAACTTGAAGAATATCTTTCTGTTGTATAGCCTTGCAGCCTGCCTTTCGAACTCATATGCCGTACTCAACCAAGGCATTGATCCGGTTTCAAAGTCCTGTTCTGCTTGATTCTTTTCTGTTGTATCTAAAATTCTTTAGAACTCATTCATAAATCTCATAATACTATACCTTGGTGTGACATCCAGTTTGAATAATGCATTTGTGCCTTCACTTCTTGCTGTAGAGTTGATGAAAGGGAAGAAATGCTTCTTGAAGTAACATGGAACAAAATTTTCCCTATTAAACCACATGTCATCAAGGTATCTGAAGCCACCGACATCATATGTTTGTGGCAACTTCTTGTACAAGTACTCAAACTCTGTTTCGGTCAATGAGTTCCTAAGAATGTCAAAGAGATCGTCATGCAACTTCTTGTTCCTTTCCAATGAAGATATCCTGCCACCTTTCTCCTGAGCTTTCTTCACAATGTGGAAGAAGCAGTTCCGATAAATAGTGTTCGGTAGAACATTTCTGATAGCAGCCTTCATTGCTAGGTCCTGGTCAGTGATTATAGTTTTAGGGTGCTTTCCTCCCATACAAGTCAGCATTGTCTGAAACAACCACTCAAAAGTTTCTGTAGTTTCATCCATTATGAAAGCGCAGCCAAATAGGCAATTGTCCCCATGACCTGTAATACCAACAATTGGTGCAAACTTAAGGGAGTACTTGTTTGTGTTGTAGGTTGTATCAAAACTGATGTGATCTCCAAATTCCTCATAGTACCTTCTGCTTGTACCATTGGACCAGAAAATGTTTTTCACTTTATTGTTTTCATCTATGGAAAACTTGTAGAAGAACATTGGGTCCTCAGCCTGTTTCTTAGAGAACCAGTCATACACTTGTTGCATGTCATTATCCGATGTTGCCTTATTTATCTTTGTCTTCTTGTTGCTGATATGTTTCTTGTTGTATGGATTGACATCCCCTCTTATATAAGATAGGACTGCCATAATCTTCCTATCTGGTAGGTTCACTTTGTTGAATGTTGCAATAAGTTCCTTCTCCATTTCAGTCATCCTAATCTGTGAAAACAGTTTATTCTTCTGATCCTTGCTTGCAAATGCATGATTATGCTCAAGATTCAACCTGGTTATTGTCCATTCTCCATTCTGTAGTGTGACAACAAGTTCAGCGGGGCACTCGGTTGGTACAAGCGTACTTGTTTTCCTTTTATTTGGCATAGGATTAGGTGTTGGCGATGTACCAGAAATCTTCTTTTTGTTATTTCTTGCGCTTTGGACTCCTGAAACAGAAATCTTCCTTTTGTCATTTCTTATGCTTCGTACTCCTAAAACATCAGTGCTATCATCCTCCTTTCTCTTACCAGACAAGTTACACTTGTGTGTGACCCTTGTTACCTAGCCATAGTTGTGATCTTTCTTGTCTTGGCACTTGTATGTGTGCCATTTGACCAATGAAAACCCGACTATAAATGCGTAGTCATTGTAGAAACTGTACGCATCTTCTGTTGTTTTGAATTTCATGCCTAGCTGAGGAACATGCCTGCTAGCATGTTCATGAGACAAACGCTCAGCTGCCATAATACTTTGGCTTTCAATCTAAATTGCCCTGAGCTCTTCTTCATCTTGTTCTTCACTTGCTACTAGATGTTGTTTTGTCATGTTGCCCTCTATATCTTGCTCCCCTTCACTGCCTTGTTCATTTTGTCTTTCCTCATGTACCATGTTTTCTTCATTTGCAAACTCTGGTACTACTTCTGATTCTTCATTTCGCAGGCCGTCTACATCATTTTGTGGTGGCTCATAGATTCTATTGGTAGTGATGAACATCCGGTTCTATTTTCACTGGTAAGGAAAAAGGTGTACTGTTAGATATTTCATCTTGTATTGTAGCAAACAAAGTAATTTAGCTGTATATGTAGAGAACAAGTAAATACCTCTAGTGGAAATGGCTCATTGAGTATGTCCATGAAACTTCCTGTCATTTCAGATGACAAAAATTCTTCATAATTCTGATTTGAAGATTTAGCCTGAGCTATGACTTGGTTCATAAGGCTTGTATAGCTTGATCCGCCCTGTGATAGTACATAACTTGTTCCTCCTGGTGACATGATCTCCTGCAAATTTTGGGGTTCACCATTACAATAAAATCTTAGTTCTTTTGTTAGTACCCATTTTTTTAAAAAAATTGTGAAATGCGAGTTTTAGGAATCTCACTTCTTGTCTCTGCATTTCTTTTTCTTGTCCATAGCTGCTATAGTTCACTGGTGGTATTGAGCTCTGCTGTTACAGCATGAGGTCAGTCAAATGCCAAGGAGATAGAGAGGAAGACAAAGTAGTGGAATAACACATTGAAGCAAGACAAAGTAAGTCAAACTTGTAGTGTCTGCTGCATTATTATTATTATATTTTTTGCACAGGGTTTGATGAACTTATATATGTCACACTGACAATATGTGTTATAAGTTGAATTCCTTTTTACCTCATGAGTATTGTTGGCATTTTCAATGTTTGTATGAAACATGTAGTAGCTCTCAGGATTGAATTCCACTTCTCTTTCGGACGCACCCTGCATATGAAGAAGACTATCCTGTCCATAACAGTTGTAGTCCAGTAGTGCCGATGAACTATCCTGTTCATTACAAACAAACAAAAAGAAACTCAAATATCAGTAGTTGCAATTAGGAATAGTCTAAATTACAAGTTTGTAGCATTGCAATTGTAGTTTTCTTAATATGTAATAACTGCAATTTTTATTTACCTCATTAGTATAATTGGGGTTTACAATGTTTGAATCAAAATTGTAGTAACTTTGAATATTGGCTTCTAAATCTCTTGCTAAAGCACTCTGCATATATTAAGATAAATCGATTAGTGAAAGCAACACTGCCAAAGCACTCTGCATATAATAAGATAAATCAATTTTTCAAACCTGTTCACAATGTATGTTAGCTGTTATCTCTAATAATTGTGTAAGTTCCAGTCCGGTGTCATCACATCCAATACCTATTTCCCTTAAGAAGTCTTCATCTCCTATTTGATGTAGTCCTTCATTGTGAACCTGCATAAACATGCAATAAACTATTATTTTTAGGTGTAAGAAGATCTTTTGCATTGCAGTCAGCCAGTGGACAGTGACATTTGTGGTGGTCATCTAAACTTACAACCAAAACAAACAAGCAAAAAAGAAGGGTGTCTGCCTCTGGCAATTCTGTCATGTGCAAGGAATTCCACAAGCTGATCAATTTGTGATCAAGTTGCCTCTTAGTTCTTTACAAGTTTCCCCAAAATCCTATACAAGTTACCTCTAAATCCTATACTAGTTGCCTCTGAATTCTATACAAGTTCCCCCTAAATCCTATACAAGTTGTCTCTGAATTCTATACAAGTTGCCCCTAAATCCTTTACAAGTTGCCTCTGAATTCTATACAAGTTGCCCCTAAATCCTACACAAGTTGCCTAGGTTCATAGCACATTGTTCTTGTAGTCATCAACCACCATGTAGGCATGGATCCCACTAGATTTGCTCTATGGTCACTGTTATGATTTGTAATTGTTGGAGACAGATAACTGGAAATCTAAATCAGTTTGACAAGTGTACTTTACTTTGGATAACTATAGAGCTATAGCAATAGCAACAAAGAAGACAGAAGCAAGATGGTTACGGTTCAGGTGTTTCAGTGAACTGATGTAATGAGAAAAAGGAGATGAAGACAAGAAATAGAATAATCTTGCTGGTTAGTACCTTTTTCCTAGGCAGATCATATCCTTTGCCCTTGTTCATCTTCTTGTGTTTTACCTGTGCATTTATTCTCTAATTTTCGCTCTTCTCTCCACTCTAATTCTCCTTCTAGATCTAGATTGATCGGGGGTGTTTCTTTCTTGCTGGAGGGTGTAGTGGCAGAGCTGTAATTTCTGTGTACTATTTTATTGGGCCGAATAGCTGCTTTGTGGGTCGAATGAGTAGTTATTTGATATAGTGGGTATCGGATCTTGCACCCGTTAAGGTTTGGCGGGCCCGGTAGCTGCTTTGGTTGGGTTTGCGGGTTCATTTGTGCACCCATTTTGTTGCCTGCTACAGAAAAACAACAGAGAACAGATCTGACCCTTGGATGCAGATCCAAGGGCCCTAGACGTCGCCTGAGATGGTTCATATATTTCAGGCGACTAAAATATATATATATATATATATATATATATATATATATATATATATATATATATATATATATATATATATATATATATATATAAGGGCCCGTTTAGATCCTTGAACTGAATTCATTTCATTAAGTAATTAAGCTAATATGATTGTATATAGATTATATTTGTATATTACTATTGGTTATATGAGAGATACTTATGTGTTGTATTTCGACCATAGGAGAGCGAGATGAAGAGCGTGTTATAAGTTGCAAAGTAGAAACATAGAATGTGATCTATAGAATGAATTTTCGTTTCCCACCCTATGAATTTGCGATAGGCTTATATATGAACTTTGAAAAGTGGTGGAATGTTAAATTTCAAGCCAAATAGTCTAATTTATTAAGTAGATTTCATTTTTCAATTCCTCCAAATGAAGGATCCAAACGACCCCAAGGAAAAAGTCCGAAGAACTTCCTCAAATTTGGATTATATCTAGATAACCCCTAAACTAAATTTTGGTTTGATTTACTCCCCCTAACTATTTCAATTGGTCCATTTTACCCATTAACAATGTATGCTTTCCTTTTTGCATATAAGTTGACTTTAATTTTGAATTTTATAAGATGACAAAGGACATCATACTTTATTGTAAAAAAAATACATATTATCTTTTTCAGCATTATTTCGGTAAGTTAGGAACTGAATAACACATTGACAAAAATGTATGCAATGTAATGATGGAGAACTCAAAAATATATTCGTTCAAACACAAAATATGATGTCCTCTGTGGCTCTATTATATCATAAAATTTGAAATAAAAATTCACCTTGTATGTGGAGGGAAAAAAGATAAATCTAATTAAAGGGGGAAAATTAGGTCAACTAAAATAATTGGAGGAGGAAATTGAATCAAACATCAGACTAGATGGTTTATCAGTTCATAGGCCACCGTTGGAAGAGTATTTTGGGGTTTGTTAATTATTAATGTATGTGGCCACGGTGAGGGCATGTTTAGATGAGATTCTATAATCCATATTCTAAGTAAAAATGAATATCAGTTAAGAAAGTTTCGGATTGCCTAGTATTCCACCAATTCTTAATCCAAAGTTTCAGACATTTGTTAAAAGAGAAAGAGACTCCCTAGGGCAAAAGTACAATAAATACAAGATATAAGAAAGAAGGCAATGCTTTCTTTTTTTATTTTTGATATGTAAATTGAGTTGTTAATGAATCCGATTCATTCACAGACTCTATTTCATTTGTTGAATATATATGATATTTCTTTTCTTTGAAGCAAAAATTCTATAACAAGGCTTGAGACCTTGTGCAAGCGGTAGAGTCTTACCGCCTGTGACCGGAAGGTCCTGGGTTCGAGTCGCGGTCTCCTCGCATTACACAGACGAGGGTAAGGCTTGCCACTGACACCCTTTCCCAGACCCCACATAGAGAGGGAGCTCTCTACACTGGGTTCGTCCTTTAAGGTTTGAGACCTTGTGTTTGTATCTATTCCTCTTTTTTATACTAGTGGAATTTTATTGTATTGGTTTCTTTCTTAGATCTAAATGGAGTGGAATAGAGAAATAAAAAGGCCTTTCATATAAAAAAAATGGAAGAATAGTATGCCATATATCTCACTTGGACAAAACAAATTCGAAGCAATTTTCTCTTATCCTCGTTTGTTCCTTCCTTTAGATAAATACTCGAAAATCCCCTTACAATTGCAAAAAAAATTACAATTGGTACTCAAAATACTTCAATTGATATACGCAAGAAATAGGCCAATTCGGCAGCTTTTTATTCAATTTCTCGTGGAGTAAAAAACTTCTCATAAGTATGAGTCAAGGGAATGACCCCCTGGCCCTGGATTTCCATATAAAAGATACGACGAGGATAAAGACCCTCTTTAACTTGAATTCTAATTGATTGGATATCCCGCATAAGAAATTTAAGGAAGATGCGATGTTTTATTCCAGGGGATCCCAAACGAAAAATGCACACTATTTCCTCTTTTCTATCGAATTGGTCATAACCACTGCCTACATTTCATAAAATAGTGCACCACAAATAGGAGCTAACGAATAGGGCCGTGATTCTGTAGAAAGACATCATGACCCTCCGTGGAAAAAAAGAATTTATTGATATGGAAGCACATATATCATATTCTTACCAAGATAACTGGAAAGCCCCAACCGCTAAAAATCGTAATGAACCTAGAAAAAGATTACAAGCCCAAAAAATACCTCTTTTTTTAGAACCTTTTAGAAGTACTATCCATATGTGTTCTGATCGCCAATTCATATTAGATATACTAAATCTAGTAGTGGTCAATTGAAATTGAGAGAATAAGCTAAATGATTTTTACTTTACTTTTTTTTTATTTTGAAATAGTCTTTAGTAGCTAGTACTCCTGTGAAATAATTGGTTAGATACATTGACTTTCTATTAAAAAAATAGTGGATCCACTTAAAAAAACTCGCTATAGTCGGCTACGCATATGCATGCATTTATGCTGGTAGTTTATATCTGCATCCATAGACTTTTTCATTTGTGTGTAGAAAGAGCTACATACCCTATCATATTATACTACTTATACAACAAAATATATGTATTATGATCCTGATAATACATTGAGAAAATTTGTCCCCGTCGTTTCTAGATAATCTTATTTTTCTGCACATAAAGAAATAAGGAGGTCATTGCAATTGCTGGAAATACTAAGCTTACTAAAGGTAAAAAAAAAAGAGGGTAAGTTAAGATCTGTCGTAGAATATGTGTCTTAATTTAAATTTACTATTTCTATCTATTTGAAATATATTTTAAGATTCTTATGATATAATTAAGGATATCTATTATAAGGAATATTGACTATTGTATTTTTTTAGTTTACAAAATAAAGAATTTTTTATAGAATATTATTTTTTATAGAATACTATTCTTTTATATCTGGTATTTCTTAAATTTTGTGCACGTGAAAATTCTAAGGTGTTTGGATGGAATTCTAGGACTGAGATTTTTTCTATCCAGATTCTTAGAATCCGTCCAAAGGTTACCTGAGTAGCGGAGGAGAGAAGAAAACAAATGTGTTGCGTGTGTGCGTGGTTGGGGATTTTCGCAAGCAAACAGTGCAATATGATATAAAAAAAGTAAAATAAAAAATTGAGGAAGCAACGGAATGCGAGAAATCGAGGGGAGGGGAGGCAAACGGAGGCGTCGCTCTCCACCTGTGTGTGTGAGAGAGAGAGACGGGTAGAGGTGGGCGAGAGCCCGCGAGATCTCCTCCTCCTCCTCCTCCTCCTCCGTAGGCAAGGCAGTTGGTTGCTTGGCTGCAACAAACTACTCTAACGGAGTTCTCCACGGCCCTTGGATGGATTTTCCTCCCTATTCATCTCATCATCGTCTTGTTCCGCCTTTCCTGTTTCTGTTTTGTAGTCTCCCAATCGAATCACCTGCCCCCATGTCTATATATATTAATAACAAACCAAAAAAAAAAAATCCCCGCCGCGCCGCCATTAGCTAGCTCTTGTCTTCTTCATCCTCCTCGTTGCCGCAATCTGTTCCTCTTCCCCACCCACAGCCTGCTTGTTTTAGCAAAAGTAGGCAGAAAGAGGGGAGAGGAACGACGAGGGCGACGCGATTGACCAATCAAATCGATTGGTCTAAGCCTGCCTGGTGGCTGGTGGCTGGTGCCCAGGAGAGGAGAGGGACGGAGGCGGCCAGTGCTGCTCGTCGTGGTCAGCGGCGACGAACGAACGAACGAGCAAAAAGCCTTCCTTTCCTTTTGCTGATTTGCTCTCTGCCCTGCCCTGCTAGTGGCGTCCAGTCGCCACGGAATCAATCAATTTCAATCGGAAAGTTGGAATTTTGATTGAGTTTCGAGGTGCTCCATAAACTCAATTCGTCGTCCACACGACATTATTTGGATTGGAATCGGACCACCACCACAAAGCAAGCAAGCAGAGGAAGGCAGTCCAGTCCAGATTGGATTAGATTCCCTCTCTTATTAGCTTCGCTTCCTGACTAGACTCTCTCGAGAGAGAAAGAAAGGCAAGCAGCAGCAGCAGCCCAAGAAGAGAAGAGAAGCAAAGCAATGGATGTAAGTCGTCTTCCTTCCTCGTCTTTCCTTTCCTGCCCGCTTTGCTTTCCCTCCTTTCCCTATCAATTCTATTCTATCACACCACTTGCTGACCTTCTTCTTCTTTTTTTCTATTCTAATTTTATTCTCCTCCATCCACGCACTACTCACCTATATAGTATGCTCTGCAGTGCCGTTCGGCTGACCTTTTTCTCTAGCACCGATTCAGCCGGAACAGTGTTGCTGATTGCCCATGCCGCATGATTGCTTTGCTTGCGTGAACCATCGTCTTTAGTTTGCTCGCTCTGCCTGTTCCTGTTGTGCTAAACCTGCCATTCAGTCAATCTTTTTCAAGATTCTTTTTCTTGTCTTGTGTTCCACATGGCACGTAAGTAGATCACTACTACTGGTTACTACTGCATTATCAGGCACCGCACTAAATACACCCCCACTGTCACTCACTCACTCACTCTTCCGTTCCGTCCCACTCCATCTTGTATCTGTATGTATCACGAGGATAGGAGGAGCTGCAGCATTCAGCTACCAAATCGCATTAGATTTTCTAATTGATTGATACATGCAACCCTCCCTCCATCAGTATTGAATGCCCTCAGTATTCCCACCACTTTAGTTTGGCGATAACAAAAAACGTGTCCATCATTGTTTCTCGCTGGACGGCATCCATCCATCCATGATTCTTATGAAAATGAAAATGGAAATGGAAATGATGCGAGCTACTTTTGGTCTTGGGGGAAGCCACGGCATCACCATGCTGTGCTGCGGCGGCCTCCTCCTCGTTCCTGCCCTTTTTATAGGCCGGCTCCGCCTCCGCTTCCTCGTCCTTCACCTGCGACGCAGAGGACCTTCCCCTGCGCCTGCAATTTTACGACGACGACCACCACCAAGACCATCAGGCTCCTCCCGACACGGTGCCCCTCCTCCTGCCTATCAAGATCATGGACGCCGCCGACGAGAAGGGAGAGACGCCCCAAATCTCCGAGGATACCGCCCACCAGATTAGCGTTGGTATGTATTACGCCATTCCTCCTCCTCCTTTCTTTTCTCCTCTATCTACTGCGACTGTGTATCTCTGCATGCGCACTCCTGCTTCTTCTCACAAACAACTGAACAACAAACTCTCATGATGTATTTATGTATATAAACCTCCTTATTTAGAATCCTTCTTCAGCCATCCACCGCTTTGCTCTTCCATGGATGAAATTTCTTCTGCTACATAAATATATCTGTATATAATAATCAAATAATAGTATTAATCTTTTATTTATTATTCAATTTACAAAGTGGAGGAAACAACCATGTATGTAGTATGTACACGTGGCCAAAACCACAGTAATAATTACTAAATTTGTTTATGTCTGCATTTTATATTTTAATAATTAATAAAGCATACATTATGTATGGTTGAATCCTAAAACCATTCTGTCTGCCTGCTGTTTTCTTTCAGATCCTTGGTATCAAGTTGGCTTCATCCTCACAACCGGGGTCAACAGCGCATATGTTCTAGGATACTCTGGATCGATTATGGTCCCTTTAGGCTGGATCGGCGGCACATGTGGCCTCCTCCTAGCTGCTGCCATTTCCATGTATGCTAATGCTCTTCTTGCACGGCTTCATGAAGTCGGTGGCAAACGCCATATAAGATACAGAGATCTTGCTGGACACATATATGGTCAGTAACTATGTAGTCAGAATAAGCTAGTAGTACGATTCATTTTCTTTATTGATTTGATTTGACTAAACGAAAAATTTATGGGATTACATGGATCATTTCCTTTATTCTTTTGATTTGGTTTGACTACAGGACGGAAAATTTACGGACTTACATGGGCTCTGCAGTACATTAACCTTTTCATGATCAACACTGGCTTTATCATCTTAGCTGGACAAGCTCTCAAGGTATGATCCAGGGAAAAAAGGAAATCGCCTCAGATTGATACATACTGTTTCTTTTCTACATCAAACTCTCTTCTCCCCATGACTCCCTCTATCATATTTCTTGGCCCTACTGTTTATCGATCCTCCTGTATGTAAATTAGAGTTTTTTCTGAAATTCCGTTTCTTGCTTTTCCTTCCATTAGATCGATGAATTTGTCGATAGCATGCTGTACACAGGTTAGATTATAGTTGCATTTACTCTTGATGTAAATCTAAATTACGAAATATTTTCCTTGCAAACTTATTTTGTCACCTTCCATTTGCAGGCAACATATGTACTCTTTAGTGATGCTGGAGTTCTGAAACTCCCTTACTGCATTGCAATATCAGGATTCGTCTGTGCTCTTTTTGCGTTTGGAATCCCTTATTTATCTGCCCTCAGGATTTGGTTGGGATTCTCCACACTTTTTAGCCTCATCTATATTGTGATAGCATTTGTGCTGTCATTGAGAGATGGTATTATCCTTTGGCTCCGTCTTTATTGATACCATGACTTCATATGCATTTCTGTGTTTAATATAACATTTTTGTTTCGTCGCTGATGTTTCATACTAGGGATAACCTCGCCTGCGAGGGATTATAGTATTCCAAAATCATCACATTCAACTCATGTCTTCACTACAATAGGTGCCGTAGCAGACCTTGTGTTTGCTTACAACACAGGTATGCTGCCAGAAATTCAGGTGAGTCCAGAGATCATTTTCTGATATTAGTTAATTTAGTAGCAGCAAGGAAATCGCATTATTATATGGTAAATATATAATAATATTTCAGGCAACCATAAGGCCTCCTGTGGTCAAGAACATGGAGAAAGCTCTATGGTTCCAGTTCACCGTTGGCTCCTTGCCTCTCTATGCTGTAATCTTTATGGGTTACTGGGCTTATGGTTCCTCAACATCAGGTTATCTGCTAAACAGTGTCACAGGCCCAGTTTGGGTAAAAGCCGTTGCAAATCTGTCAGCATTTTTTCAGACCGTCATAGCGCTGCATGTAAGTCACCACCTTGGTTTTGTTCTTCTGGTCCAAACTGCAATATTTTTTTGTAGTAAACAAACTACCATATATAGTCCTATATACATGAATCTAGCAGTGTGCATGGCTGATTTACTTTTGATGTAGCCATTGATCTACTAAACTTGAGTTTGATGTATTCTCCAGATATTTGCTAGCCCAATGTATGAATTCTTGGACACAAAATATGGAAGTGGGCGTGGTGGTCCTTTTGAAATCCACAACGTAATGTTCAGAGTAGTAGTGAGAGGAGGCTACCTGACGGTGAACACGCTGGTGGCGGCGGTGCTCCCATTCCTTGGTGACTTCATGAGCCTGACGGGCGCCCTGAGCACCTTCCCACTGACGTTTGTGCTCGCAAATCACATGTACCTGATGGTGAAGGGGCCTAAGCTGTCTGCCATCCAGAAATCATGGCACTGGCTGAATGTTGTTGGGTTCACTGCATTGGCTGCTGCTGCGGCGGTCTCAGCAATAAGGCTCATCATGCTTGATTCCAGCACCTACCACTTTTTCGCTGATCTTTGAGCTTGAGGCCCCGATCAGTGAAATATTCAACTCTAGCTTGTTTCCTTTTTGTTTTTGGAAGGGAGGCAGATAGGGTGGTTAGCTACCAGCAGTAGTTGATTTGTGATGGAAACGGTTAATTCGAGCAATAAAATCAAGGTCAAATGTGCTTGCATTGCCTCTTCTCTTCTCTTCTCTTTGGTTACCTTGCCTGTTCAAATTCATCAGTATGATAGTATATGCTGAACCAGAGCTAGTATTTCAGAGAAATATTTATTGATGTACATATATGTTTGGGGTGCATTGCGCTTGCGCAGCACGGAGAAGTGGATAATTGTGCTGTGCTGCTTGCAGCCGAGGACCTGAGGTTTTATGAATCGACGAACAAAAACAACTGCAACTGCTAGTAGCCATGCAGGAGTATAAGGGTGCATATTGCATAGATGATATAAGAGCAGGGCAGAGCAGAGCACTAGCAGCAGGCCGAAGCGGGGATGGTGTCGATGCAGGACTTGTAGAGGATGCGGAGGTAGTCGAGCAGGGCGTCCTGGTTGGCGCCGTCCACCGGCTCCATCTCGAAGCTCCACACCACCAGCGTTGCGCCGCCATCGCCGCCGTAGTCGAAGAGGCTGATGGTGTTGCGAGAGCCGGCGAGGCCGACGTTGCTGTCCTCCATGAGGTAGGTGTAGGAGCGGGAGGCGTGGTCCATGGCCACCAGCCTCTCCCTGACCCACGACGACGACGCCTGCTGCTGCAGCTGCTGGGGGAACATGAGGCCGCCGCGCACTAGGCGCACGTAGCCCGGCACGCCCTCATCGCCGGCCACCGCGGTGCACGACTCCACCATGGGCATCCACTCGCGCAGCCGAGACGTGGCGGACACCAGCTCCCACACGCGGTCCACGGGCGCGCTCACCACCCCGCTCGCCGTGCCGCGCCACTTGCCAGTAGCCTGCCCATCCATGGCTCGAGAACTGTCAGCTCCTGCTCCTGTAAATGACTAGTCTGCTCCAGCACAAAGAACGAAGAATAGGAAGGGGAGAACAAGGACAGTCCTGTCCGGGACTCCCAAGGTGATGTGCTAGTCCAAGCTACACGGCTGCAAAACCAAAGCTCGCCGCGCAAGCGCTCTATTAAGCCCTATTTGATCTCCCAAGGATAATATATAAGATAGAAAAAAAATAAGAATGAGATTTTAGAATCCAACTATCTACCCAAATTTATTATTTAAAAACTTTTATTTTGTAAAAGTAATAATTACTATGATAATGAGATCTAAACACCTCTCGTTATTGAGAATTCAAATTCTGAATTCACTATAAGAATCCCAATTCTCACTATAAAAATAAGATCCAAACCGACCCATAACCAGGCGAGTTAAATGCATCAGAGGTCCATTAACATGTGAGGAGGTTTTGGTTAGGTCCATTAACTTCCAAAGTGGCTTTTTGGGTCCATAAACTTTGTATGACGTATCACTTAGGTCCATATCCCGCCACGCGGGCTTCTCATGCTGACGTGGCCTGCTGACATGTCCTTCTGAAGCAGCTCTTGACAATGCATTTTGTCAAACAGCTTGTGGGTGACGGCGACAGCGTCCCGGCGCGCCAAGCAGCGAGCTCGACAGCGCGTTGCCGCTCACGTCGAGGTGGGCCAACAAGCGCATTGCGCCCAGCCTCAGCAAGGGTCCGGCGCCGCGTCTAGCATGATCCTCGGCTCGCGCCTAGTGTCGTGGCCCTCAGCGGCGGCCGTCGTCAGCAGGCGGAGGGGCGGCGGCGTGTCCTCCTCCTCCCAGTCTCGGTCGTCCCGGCGGCACATGCGGCTGCCGAGGATCAGCTGCAGCGCCACCGAGGAGGTCAGCGGCGCCATGGCGTCCGTCACCATGGAGCAGATGCTGACGGTGTCGTCCACGGTGGAGGCGTCGTCGGCCATCGGCACTACTACAAAAGTTAACTGTAGGGGCGGCTCTAGAGCCTCTGTAGGGGCGGCTACGCCAGCCGCCCTTCCTAGGGTGTTCCAACAGAGGGTGCCTCTGTAGGGGCGGTTTCCTGACCGCCCCTGCAGTGCCCTCTGTAGGGGCGGCTGGTGTTTTCAGCCGCCCCTACAGTGCCCTCTATAGGGGTGGCCGGTAATATCAGCCGCCCCTGTAGTGGACTTCTGTAAGGGCAGCTGTATCACCAGCCGCCCCTGTTGTGTGTATTTGTAAGGGCGGTTCAATCAAGAACCGCCCCTACAGTGGATTTCCAGCAAAAAAAATAAATATTTCAAATTCAAATCCGACCACACACACACACACACACACATATATATATATATATATATATATATATATATATATATATATATATATATATATATATATATATATAATTCAAATTGTCAGGTATTTAGAAGTGATGATATGCCATAATAACAGAAGCATCATAATGTATTTGAGTATCTCAAGTTAAATCCATCTTTCAAACAGCAACTAGAAACTAAGCGCGGCAACGCCGCGCAGCTGCCAGTGTTAGGCTACCCCCTGATGTCAACGTGGAGTAGAAAGGACTGTATTCATATTAATGTATCTATTTACTTATCTAGTGGCGCAAAATATAAAAGAAGCATTGTTAATTGCAAGACTAATAAATTTTTAAGACATATCTTTTATTTTTGAAAAGGAGGAAGTGGGAACACCATTTATATATCACTCTCAGAGAAAAGAACTGCGTTTGATGAAGCTTTATATACAACCAAATGCATTTTATGCTTGAACGTAAAGTTAGTGGAAACCAAATGGACGATGAACCTTGTATGTGCACATCGTGCAATAAAAGTATGTTATACGTAAAGAGGCAGCATTGCAATACTTAGATTTATTGGTACTGGCAAATGTACAAAAGTATGTTGTATACGTAGAGAGGGAGCATTGCAACACTTATAATTATTGGTATTGTCAAATGCAAGCACAAAGGACATGCAAAATATGAATATTACATTTTAGCTGATGAGAAGGGTAGACTTATAATACCCTGCAATAAGCTTGATACATCATGGAACAAAAGGGGCTTCTAGTGCACAAAAGGAACTTACGTCGGTGATGATTATACAGGGGCAGTGCCGAATTTTCTGCCAAGTTATAAATACGTGTAAGGAAATAATAATAATAGATGAAATAGGGAGCACGCGGGAGAACATTAATGATGTAACATGTAGAACTCTTGTTTGTTTGCTAAAATATGAGAACATACCTTCTCTTCCAGAAGGTATAACTGTCCAACATCTCCTGCAGTTTGAGTGGTAATGAGCGGCCCAGGTCGTGGCATATCTATTGCAGACAAAGAATAGAGACTCGTGAATAAGATGACAAACATAGTTTGAGCAAGCATACATGAATGAATTTTACTGATCATAGAAAAAGCATCATACTGATTAAGGAAGCGGGTTTTTTGTCTTTTTTTGCGGCCGCTGAACTGCAGAGATTCACCAGCATGTATAGAAGCAGGGAAAACATTGACAGGAACAGCTGACAATCTGTGAGAGCCAATGGGTATGAAAACAAACTATTTCAGTTATAGAACAGTAGTATTTTTTTTTGTAGGTTACACATATAAAATACAAAAAAATACTAACAATATGAACGTACAGAACTTAAAATCTTTAATTGTTTTCATGCAATGCGCATATGAACTAATTTGAGATTTACCAGCATGTATAGAAGCAGGGAAAACATTGACAGGAACATTGGGCACGAAAACAAACCATTTGTTTTTCTAGGCTACACATAAGATGCAAAAAATACTAACAATAATTCCAACCATCAGGAACTATGAATGAAATGTGCATATTGTTGTTGACAGTAGTAGCAACATTATCAGGTGGCCGTAAAAAAGTTAGAGGAGTAGAGTTGCATACTTCCAATGTATTTTTTTTAAATTGCATACATGTATTTTGAGGTAGGAATGAACGTTGTCTGGGAAGAATTAGAAATTTGTGTCACCTGCACTCAGAGGAAGAATGCAATTTTAGCATCATCTAACTTGGCATAACTAAAATGAAGCCTTCCCTATGCTGGAAATAGACATTGAAGAAATCTGTCGGCTCTCATACTTGCTGTGGAAAGTGCATCCTGGAATGATCATATAAGTAGCTGTTAGTATGAAACTCATCTAGTGAGAAATACAATGTGGAGTAGGAATATGAAATCAGAACGACAGCAGTAGTTAACAACAGTTTGATACATTGACAGTGTCTTTGATTCATAGGAGGTTCATTTCATATAACCAATGAAGAGACTGTTAAGAGACTAATAAGTGCCACCTAATAAGACCTTTAAAATAAATCATAGGACAAAGCATGAACCTTTTTGGTATATTACTTTGAAACAAAGTGATGCAAGTAAAACCATGCATCGCTGGACCACTCGTTCAGGGTTTTTGAAATTGGCATCTGTAAATGCGAAACCGAAAGTAGATGAATCAACACTACCTATCTGGGTTTCTGAAATCAGCATTGATAAATGCAAAGCCGAAGTAGAGGACCGAACATTGTTTGGTTATTTATTGGTAACATTACCTACGCCAGAAAGCAAAAGCAATGGATGTTTATGTACATGCATGTCATGCATACTGAAGGAAGACATGGAGACAGTAATTAAACTTGATGAGCTACGCTGATATGGCAAAATTACCTCCGTGTGACTGATTTACATGAGTAGGTGTCCGCTCGCAAAATCAGCAAGCAGGGCCCATTGGGCATTTCATCGAGCACTTGAAGGGCAGGACCAGCAAGAGCAAAGGAAACAGCAGATGGGGGCCACACGGTGCTCGAAGATGAAGGGGATCGGAGGCCATTGAAGACACAGCAGCATCCCATGTATGCTGAGATTGAAACATCGTTCTATTTATTAATGGACTTTATTTTATTTATAAGAGTTGCTTTTCATACTTAATTTAACAGAACAACCTTTCGCTAGCATCGTCGTCGACAAATCCTAAATATCTTTACGCACTGAGTATTTTAACGTGGCCGTTTATTTGAGTCCGTAAAATTAAGTCGCATAGGATTCACTCATCATGTCAAGTATGCTTTAAATCAAAAATCCGAGAAACTCGTTTCGAAAATTTTACTTAGGCCTAAATCGTGGTGCTAAACGAGTTCGTAACACCAGGGGTGTTACAGTTACCTCTGTGTATACCTAACGCTAACCGGGTAAAAGAAGAAAGAAAAACCACCGCCACCGCACGGGGGGGGGGGGGGGGGATGGCCGCACCGCTGTTCTACACCAGCGCACGGCAAGAACAGAAAAGATCCGTGTTCGGATCAGAGAAAAGAAAGGGGAAAAGGATCTCAAGAACCCTAACCCGTGCAGTAAGCTCGGGGAAAGAAGCAAAGTGGGTTCGGTTTTGGCCGAACCCTAAGACCTAACCCTAATTTTAACCCCATCCCAAATCGGTTCAAAAGAACTCTAACCCTAACTCGCGACTAGGAAGGGGAAAAGAGGGATTTAGTACAAATCAAAGAAAAGAAAGGAAATCCAAAGAAGGGAACAAAGAAAAGGGGTCGGCACACGAACCCTAACCCCAATCGGTCAAACAAAGAGAAGCAGACAAGATCTAGATCCGATTGGGGAAGAAGAAGAGAAAAAGAAGGGTCAGAACCCTAACCCTAGTTTCCCATTCGGATGAACTCGAAAAGAAAAAGAAGAAGAACAATACAAATCCGAAGGGGGAAGGGGTGGATCTACCTCGCCGTGCGTCGGGATGTCCCTTCGCCGGCGCAGGAGAAGAAGAGCCGAGCCAGCCCTTCGCCGGCGCGGGAGAAGAAGACCGAGCCGGGCTCGGCAAAGGGGTCACCGCGGCCAAGCCGCTTGACGGCGACGCACTCACCCGCTGGGGAGCGCGCACGCCGGCGAGGGGGCCAGCGGCGGTGCCATGGACGCCTTCGCTCGCTCTCGCTCGCTCGGTTGTGCTCGGCTGAGAAGAGAGAGCAAGGTAGAGAGAGGAGAAAGCGGCGAAGAAGAGAGAGAGAAAGCAAACGGTGAAATGAGCTAGGGTTTCAGGCACCAGCGCGGCGTCGGTTTTTATACCGCCCGAAACAAACGCGCAGCCATCGGATGCAGAACGAACGATGCAGATCAACCGGGCCGCCTTTCGGCCCAGGCGGGCAAGGGCGTGAGGCCACTTTCCTGGCCTAGGCCCAGGTTGCGGCCTAGCGCGCGGGTGAGCGCGCGGGAAGGGCGCGTGCGGCTGTGGGCCGTGGGCCGTTTCAGGCCGAAACAGTAAAGAGCAAGAGCCCAGTTTCGTTTTTTTATTTTTTCTGGAAAATTGAATATGCAAATTGGCTCAAAAGAAAAATAGAAAAGTAATTTTTCCCTGTGGGTAAAATTCAAGAAATTGAGTAAGTACATTCTCCAGTGATTTTGAATAGACGTGATATTTAACTGGAGAAAAGGAAAGTTTTTACAGTAAATATTTATTTCCTGGAAATTGATTAATGGATTAAAGGAAATAGAAAAAGCCATTTTCCCCGTGGGTAAAATTCAAGGAAAAGAGTGTTTTTCCACAGCCAAAGAAATTGTTCATTCTCCAGTTAATTTATACCAACGTGATATTTAATTGGAGAAAAGAAAGTTTTTCCGCTGCTAAAGAAATTGTTCATTCTCCAGTTATTTTGAACCAATGTGGTATTTAATTGGAGAAAAGAGTTTTGATATGATTATGATGTTGTTATTTTCTGACCAACGTTGTTAATAACAATGTCGTAATTTTAATGATTTATGCATTGGTTCTACTTCTGCTCAACGGTGATGTAGAATTAGTGTATAAGAACATATGTTAATTTTAATAATTTATGCATTAATTCTACTTCTGTTCAACGGTGATGTAGAATTAGTGTGTACGAACAGTTGTAAAAGTTAAACATTTATGCATTAATTCTATTTCTGCCCAATGGTGATATAGAATTAGTGTATAAGAATAATTGTATGTTTTGATTTTGACCAACATTCAAATCAAGACATGCAAATGGTGTTATTTTTATGTTAAGAAAAGTTTTGACCTGGTTTTTCATCTTGTCTGGGGTGGACTAGGTAGTCACCTCATCATGTTCCACTGAGTTTGTGGCACCGGTGAGGGAGACAAAACAGAATGATGTCACTTGGGCAACTAAAGAGAGGGATTTTGAATCCCAAAAGATATCCTATAACTCCTTGGGCATAGGAAATGAATCACTACCAACAAGAAAAAGTTTAGCTATGATAAAGAACATGATTGAGCTTGCAATTGTGGGCTCAATCTCAGAGTATGACACGGTCACCGAGTATCTCGATAGAATAAAGAGTCAGTTCACTGGCTCTTCAAAGATATGTGCTATCCAGCTGATAAAGCAGCTGATGACAGATAGTCACTCTGATAATGATGGCATAAGAGAGCTCACAATGCGTCGTCGAAATCATGGCACTATCGTTCAGGCCATATTTCGAGGGGGAGAATAGAAAGACTAGTTAAGAATGACATTCTTCCTCCATTAGAGCTCTTAGATTAAGAACAATGCAGAGAATACATAAAAGGAAAGTATGTAAAGAAAGATGACAAACGAAGCATAGGAATTTTACAGATTATCCACACAGATATCTGTGGTCAACTTTCCTGTAAAGAGTGTGGATGGTTATGATCCATTCATAACATTCACAGATGATTACTCCTATTATGGCTATATTTATCCAATCAAAGAAAGAAAAGATGTATTGGATAAATTCAAGATATTAAAGATTAAGATAGTCAGGTATGACCGTGGGGGAGTACTACGGTCGACATACCCTAAAAGAATAGCATAGTAGCCCAGTATTCTACACCGGGCAAACCTCAGTAGAATAGAGTAGCTAAAAGAATCAATCGCACCCTGATGGATATGATGGACAGTATGATAAGTTACTCCACCTTATAGTTGAGCCTATGGATGGAGGCATTGAAAACAACCATTCATATTCTCTATAAAGTATCAAGAAAGTCGGTGCCTAAAACACCGTATGAGTTGTGGACAGAAAGAGTACCCTCACTAAACACTTGAGTGTGTGGGGGAGCCCTGCTGAGGCTAAAGTATTTAACCCAAACATTGGGAAACTAGATCCCAAAATAGTAAGTTGCCATTTCATTGGCTATAAAGAAAAGTCAAAATGTTTTTGTTTCTATTGTCCAGAGTGACATACAAAGTTTGTGGAAACGAGACACGCTGTTTTCCTAGAGGATGAAAAGATGAGGGGGAGCATGGTAGCTTAAGAAATTGTCCTTGAAGTGAAGCGGGTGTATGCGTCCACTCCAATAATTCATGAGCCATTTTTCTCACTACCTGCTATAGCTACACCAACAATGCTAGATACTGTGGTACCAGCACCTGTTGTTATCCCACCTATGGCAACAATGAATGACGATGAGGAACTTGTTCCTCAGGATCCTATAGAACCTATTGCCACACATGAGGGGGAGCAACAATAGCCTCAAACAAAAGTTGTGCCAAATGTGGAGGCCCCTAGAAGGTCTCAAAGAGTTAGAAAATCAACTATTTCTACTGATTATGAAGTGTATAACACTAAGGAATTTCAAATGGAGGATGATCCCACCTCATTTGAAGAAGCCATGAGAAGTGATCATTCATCAAAGTGGCTTGAGGCCATGGAAGATGAAATGAAATCGATGAATGTTAATAAAATTTGGGATTTGGAAATAATTCCTAAAAGAGTCAAAACAGTAGGCTATAAATGGGTCTACAAGACTAAACATGACTCTCAAGGGAATATAGAGACATATAAAGCGTGACTTGTGGCAAAAGGCTTTATGCAAAGAGAATGGATTGATTACAATGAGACATTTTCTCCAGTCTCATGTAAAGTTTCCTTCAGAATTATAATAGCATTAGTGGCACATTACGATTAAGAATTACATCATATGGATGTAAAGACGGCATTTCTCAATAGAGACTTGGAGGAAAATATTCACATGGCACAACCGAAAGGTTTTGTCATGGAAGGAAAAGAACGAATGGGATGCTGCCTAAAGAAATCAATTTATGAATTAAAGCAAGCTTCAAGACAGTGGTACTTGAAGTTTGATCAGTCAATAAAGAATTTTGGGTTTTTTAAAAGAGAATGTAGAGGACAATTGTGTCTATGCAAAGTTTAAGAATGGGAAGTTTATCTTCCTTGTCCTGTATATAGATGATATCTTACTTGCTAGTAGTAATGTCAGTCTACTACTGGAGACAAAGAAGTTTTGTCCTCAAAACTTGATATGAAAGATCTTGACGAAGCCTCGTTCATTCTAAGGATCGAGATTGACCGAGATAGAAGAAAAAGGGTATAAGGACTGTCACAAAAGACATACATGGAAAAGATCTTAAAGAAATTCAGTATGCACAAATGTAGTCCATCACCTGCTCCTATAGTCAAGGGCGACAGATAT
Source organism: Miscanthus floridulus (assembly GCF_019320115.1). Taxonomy (NCBI): domain Eukaryota; kingdom Viridiplantae; phylum Streptophyta; class Magnoliopsida; order Poales; family Poaceae; genus Miscanthus; species Miscanthus floridulus. The sequence goes on from NC_089582.1 coordinate 10,189,876, forward strand.
GAGGATTTTCAATGCCCCAAGAACCAATATGAGCTCAATCGATAAAGTGAAAGTGGTTCCATATGCTTTAGCTGTCGAAAGCTTGCAACATGCTCAAGTATGTACGTGCCCTGACTTGGCATTTGTTACCGGGTTTTACTTGACAGATTCCAGAGCAATTCTGGAATAGAAAACTGAAATTAGTAAAGAAAGTCTTGCATTATTTGCAAGAAATGAAAGGCCTCATGATGACATATAGAAGATCTGATTCACTCCACATGGTGGGATATTCAGATTCTGATTATACGAGAGTGAATACATATCCAGACGTGGATTTTCTATCATCTCGCAAAGGGGAGCTATTTCATGGAAAAGTTCTAAGCAAACTGTCACTACATCGTCCACAATGTATGACGGTTTGTAGCATGTTATGAGGCAACGGGCAGGTGAACTGACTAAAGAAGTTCATACCCGGTTTGAAAGTGGTTGACGACATCTATAGACCACTTAAGTTATACTGCGATTATAATCTGGTAGTATAGTATGCTCACAACATAAGTCAGGTGGTGCTGCCAAACACATTGACATAGAGTATTATGTTGTGAAAGATAAAGTCCGGGTTCAAGTCATAAATCTTGAGCATATAAGTACAGAAAAGATGCTCGTGGATCCGCTTACAAAAGGCTTACCACCCAACATGTTCAGAGGACATGGTGTTCAGAGAACATGTAGCTAGCATGGGTTTAAGGGAAAGCCTATAAAATTCCTGGACAAAAGAAGGCCCAAAGATAAGTATCTATTTCAGAACAGAGTAGTGAGTTGTAGCTGTTAAGTCTATCGGCAATGGACAGTGACGATGAGACATGCTCTATGAGCTAATCTGTAATGGAATGAACAAAAGTAAATGATATGAAAGTAAAAGATGGAATGAGATCAAGGGGGGGAATGTTAGTTGATCTCCACCAATAGGCCCAACGGCCTATTAGGCCCTTGCCTCTGCTCCCTGATCGGGGGAGCCCAACCCTAACTAGTTGGTAGGCCCCTATCGCACAACACATACAAATAGAGAAGGTGGGGATCGGGGCTCGTTTCACGAGGTTTACCGGAGCCGCCACACCCACCTAAAGATAACCCAAAACCGATCTAAAGGCTGTGCTGCCAGCGACAGGATGTGCCCCACCGACTCTGCATCGTCCCTGTAGGTCACCGTCGGCGCCACTGGACTACATCTCCACCGCGCTGGACGACTACAATGCCGCGGCACCAGCGTCTACGCTTACCGATGCGCTGCAACAGAGAAAGGCAAAGGAGTCTACCCGGATCTACGGGTTACACAGAGAGGTACACACAATCGATCCTAACACAGCGGAGTCCGCCATCACCAAGGAGATCCTGGAGAAGCAGATGAACTGCGCCATGACCGTGGAGCAGGCGCTGGCGGCGACGGCATGGTGAAGAAGAGCCCCGCGGCGACGCAACCGACGAGCTTGCCCAACACGCAGAGCGCCACGAACAGCTCCAGCGCGCACCACTTCTCCGACGCCTCGGACCACTTCCCTACGGTGTCGTTGCTGGTGTCGACGGCCAGGAGCAGCTGCGGCGGTGGCGTGCCGAGGCGGGCACGCACCACGTACTTGGGCATCTGCAGCAGTTGCCGCCCCGACGCGATGGGCGCGTACGCGCGGGTGCGGCCACACGCCGCCAGCGAGTCTAGGTACAGCAGCCGCGACACGTCACGCGACGCTTGGTCCGCCAGGAACCCCGCCCACGGCGCCGCTGTCCCGGGGCCCAGCGGCGAGCAGGGACCGAACGCGTGCGACACCTGCAGCATGTTCCCGGCGTCCAGCGGCGTCGCGGGGCACGACGAGCTCGAGCTCGAGTGCGACGCGGCCGCGCCGCCCGCGTGCACCAGCAGCAGAAGCATCGATAGCATCCTAGCACCGCGCAGGTCGAGGCCGCGATCGGACCTCCACGGCGTCCAGCGGCCGCAGCCGGAGCTCCATGGCGTCGAGCAGCTGCGCGGGGCGCGCCGGGGGCGCTGTCGCCGTCGCCCACGAGCTGTTTGACAAAATGCATTGCCAAGAACTGCTTCAGAAAAACATGTCAGCAGGCCACGTCAGCATGAGAAGCCCGCGTAGCGGGATATGGACTTAAGTGATACGGCATACAAAGTTTATGGACCAAAAAAGTCACTTTGAAAATTGATGAACCTAACCGAAACCTCCTCACAAGTTAATGAATCTTTGGTGCATTTAATTCTAACCAGGCATATGTGTCACGTTTTGACCTTTTACAAATTTTAATCTTTTATTACACATTTCTTCCATTATTAGGAACTTGTGGTTGAACATCTGTCAAACACCTCAAGTTTTTCTTAAATTTTAAGCTTTCTTTCAGAAGAGTTGCATATTCACTTGATCGTTTCTATTTTTTTAATTTAATTATTTGACTTCACTAAAGAGTTTCAGTGAAGCTATAACTTTGAACTTAGTTTGTATTTTTGTAATTCATACTCGCAACTTTACTTTACTTTCCCTAGCTGGTTGCTTGTAAAAAGTTGATCAGTGAGTAAGGAAGATTTCGGTTGACTGAAGAGAGAGAGAGAGAGAGAGAGAGAGAGAGAGAGAGAGAGAGAGAGAGAGAGAGAGAAACTGATTTTATAAAGCCGTTTGTTTACCCTGCATAAACAATCAAGATGGAAAATGGACGTCGCAATGCAAACTGAGGTCTCATTGTCACATATAAGCATCTCCAATGCTGAAGCAATAAAACCTGCGCTGACAGTTGTCTCATTGACAGCGGGTACATCACCTCCCACCAAGCCCTCCTATGGAATGCAAGACTTTTTTTGTGTGTTTTTCCAATTGAAAATGAATCGTTTTCTATGAAATTCATGTACGATTCTTGTAAAGTTTGTGTTCGAATGGAGGCCTAAAAATATTAACATAGCTTTCTGGAATAAATGCAGGAAATAGAGTATTCGTACAAGGATGGAGCCTAAAGTTTGCCACTTGGGATCAGCCGGACCTCGACAAATTTTGAGAATTTCAATGGAAAATCACTATATATATAGTCGTTAAGTATTCTTAATGCTGCCTTTTGAAATAAATACATGGAAATACAAACACCCATGAGGATGGAGCTAAGGATTGCCATTGAGATTAGTTGGACCTCAACAAATTTTGTGAATTTCAATGAAAAAGTCACTGTATATAGTCGTTAATTATTCTCGATGACCATCATACAAGACCTGATGGTCTCTTTATGGTCTGATGATTGCACCCCTGATGCAGGGGTGGAGCTTCGTTATTGCCACCCCTGTCAATGCAATTTTTGCACTAGTTAAACTGTAGAATTAGTAGTATTCATTATTGTTTATTTAATTCACAAATCTGTGAACGGCCCCCTCCCCCTCTATTTCTATGTCAAGCTCCGCCAATGTCCCAATGAGTTGAGGGCTGAATTCGAGTAGGAGTCAGCAAGTCTTGTTCATTTCATTTCCAAACTAAAGGGATTGGAAAGGATTGGAGGGGATTGTGGAGGATTTTGACTTGTAGGGAATTATATCCCTCTTAGGTCTTCTTTGGATGCACATATGTTGAAGTAGATTAGAGTGAAATTAAACTAAGTTCAGTTCCATTTCATTCTACTCCACTCCACACATATGATGATTGGAGTGGATACACATGCATCCAAACAAGACCTCGATCTCTTTTCAACTGCCTTGTTTAGGGATGAAACCGACGCGTGTTGCAAATTAGGTGCCCTCCTCAAGAGAAGCGTGAAGCTAGGGAGAGTAAAGGAATACTACTAATTTAATTCAAAAATACTATACAACACATATATATTTTAGCACTAGAAACACATGCATTTTTTTATCCCTCTTTCTTCGACCACCGAGGCACCAAACCCATTTCGAACTCGAACGGACCGGGCGGCCGCCCCGCACGCACGCACGCATGTAGCCTGCCAGCGCTGCGCGTCCATGCGCGCGCGCTACCTGTACAGAGAGGGGAGGGACACCGTGCAAGTGGAGCAGTTCGTTCGCTGGCCATGCCGTCACGGTTCAGAAGAAGGGCCATCGGATCGGTGGCGCGAATCGTCGCCTCTAGCGTCCGTCCGTCCGTCCTGCGTCGTATGCAATGCGTGCATGCTCTTGTGATTTGTGAGTCAGGCGACCCATTCTGTTATCAGTCATTTCATAGAAAAAAAATTGTTTTATGTGATCTATAATTTGTAGATCTGTGATCTTGTGATTTATGATTGTCTGAAGGTAAAAGGAGGCCGGAGGTAGAAGAAAACTAGAGGTAGAAGAAGGATGCAGGCTGTTGGATCTTAATCCTATGGTGTAAAAAAAATTCATGTATTGAAACTGTATAAAATACATGGTTGTATAGTAGACAGACTCAATTTAATTACATTACAACCGTGAAAAATACTTACTACTGTAGAGTAGTAGTACAAAACACATGGTGAACTTGAATGAAGTAAATAAAGAAAAACATATGCGAGAGTGGCAGGCTCATCATCTTCAGTAGCTTGCATCTATACACTGCTAAGTTCATAACTTGTGGTTGCCTGCTTGTACCTGTACCACTTTGCAATCCAGAGGTAGATGACGAAGTTGATGACGCTGAGCACGGAGAGCAGCCAGAAGTAGTCGAGGTGGCCCCGGTTGAGGTTGTCGGGGATCCAGCCGAGGCCGCCGTTCCTGGTGGTGACGGCGGTGACGACGGACACCAGCAGCGCGCTGAGGTAGCTGCCGAGCGCGGACGAGGTGAGCGAGAGCGCGGTGCCCATGCTCCTCATGGCGTCAGGCACCTGGTCGTAGAAGAACTCGATCTGGCCGATGAAGGTGAACACCTCGGCGGCTCCGATGATGAAGTACTGCGGCACCTGCCAGAAGATGGAGATGGGCAGGTAGCTGGTGGCGTCGTCGAGCATGCCGTGCGAGGCGGCGACGCGGAGCCTGGCCACCTCCAGCGCCCCCGCGGCGAGCATGGACAGGACGGAGACGGCGAGGCCGATGCCCATGCGCTGGAGCTGCGTGAAGCCGCGCGGGTGCCCCGTCCAGCGGCGCGCGGCGGGGACGACGAGGCGGTCGTAGGCGGGCGCCCAGGCGATGACGCTGAGGGTGTCGAAGATGGAGAGCGAGGCGGAGGGGATCTTGAAGGCGCCGGCGCCGGAGCCCATGCGCGGGTCCAGCGTGTTGCCCTGCAGCACGAACATGGTGCTCATCTGGCTGTACACCGCCGACATGACGATGCCGCTCTCCCACACCGGCAGCAGACGGATGACACTCTTGAGCTCCTCCACCTGCGTCACCGTGCACAGCCGCCACGGGTTGGGGTTCTTGCCGTCCTTGTCCTCCTCATCAGTGTCCACCACCGCCGCCCTGTCCAGCCACCGGAACTGCTCCGTGTGCTCCAGCTTCGTGCTGCCCTGGATGGCGGACGCGGATGACACCGCCGGCGCCTCGTGGAGCAGGGACGCGTCCGCCGGCACCGGCTGCTTTCCCTTCTTCCTCCAGGCGGCGACCACCACCTGCAGCATCCGCGTGAGCGGGCTGCCCCCCGGCTTCTGGTGCCTGTAGAGCTTGCTCCCCATCAGGAAGCTGGCAATGGCGATGGCCATGGCGGCGGCGGGGATGCCAAAGCCCCAGCCCCAGCCGACGTTCATCTGGACCCAGACGAGCACGGAGGAGGCAACGAGGGCGCCCACGTTGATGGACAGGTAGAACCAGTTGAAGAAGGAGCTCTTGCTCTGGCGCTCGCGCGGGTCGGCGTCGTCGAATTGGTCGGCGCCGAAGGATGAGACGCAGGGCTTGATGCCTCCCGTGCCCACCGCGATGAGGTAGAGCGCCACGAAGAAGGCGGCGCTCTGGCCCGCGGTCACGGCGCCTGCTCCGTCGGGCGGCGGCCTGAGGCCCGGGACGGCGGCGCTCATGGTGAGCAGCGTGAGGCCGACGATGTAGAGCGCCATGAAGGCGGCGATGGTGCGGTACCTTCCGAGGTAGGCGTCGGCGAGGAAGGCGCCGACGAGGGGCATGACGTAGCAGGTGCCGGACCAGTTGCTGACGTTGTTGGCGGCGGCGGCGTTCCCCTGGTGGAGGCGGTCGATCATGTAGTTGACGAGGTTGGAGCTCATGCCGTAGTAGGCCAGGCGCTCGCAGCACTCGTTGCCCAGGATGAAAGGGCACGCGCGCCACGTCCCCGTCTTGCTCCGCACCGCTGGCTTGCCGGAGCGGTCCGTCGTCCCGTCAAGCGTCGTCGTCGTCGTCTCATCTCCTTCACCGGCCATGGCCGCCATTGACGATGGATTCGTTCGTTCCACTTCCGCAACGGTCGGGAAAATGCGTTAACTATTCCTACTCCTGTATTTTTTTTTTTTGCCGGGAACGGAAACAGGAACAGGAAGGCCGGATGGAAAAACGAAACCGGTATTATGGGATATCGAGAACGGAATATTTCGAATGAAAACGTGTCGACTACGATCGAGAAGCGGTAACACAAAACGGCTAAACAACCGAAGTAGCAGGCTAAGGGGTGTTTGGTTTCTACATGCCCTTCTAAAATTTCTGTAACATCGAATGTCTAGACACATGCATGGAGTATTAAATATAGACTAATTACGAAACTAATTACATAACTTGTGACTAATTTGCGAGACAAATCTTTTAAGCCTAATTAGCCCATGATTTGACAACGTATTGCTACAGTAAACATGTGCTAATGATAGATTAATTAGGCTTAAAAACCGTCTCGTAAATTAATCTCTATCTATATAATTAGTTTTATAATTAATCTATATTTAATACTCTTTATTAGTATCAAACATTCGATGCACCCCTAAACAACCGAAGTAGCAGGCTGTCAAGATCACGAGTTGACTAGAAGCAACTTACCATGTACTTAGGCCCCGTTTAGATCCAAAAATTTTTGGATTTTGGTTCACTGTAGTATTTCGTTTGTATTTGGTAATTAGTATTTAATTATGGACTAATTAGGTTTAAAAGTTTCGTCTCGTGATTTCTCGACCAACTGTGTAATTAGTTTTTTTTTTCATCTACATTTAGTACTCCATGCATGTGCCGCAAGATTCGATGTGACGGGTACTACGCAAAATTTTTTGGATTCTAAACAGGCCCTTAATAGCGTGTGATAAATTCAGGATAAACGGAAACACGACGGCCATTCAGTTTTCAGCCTGACACAGAGTACTGCTAGCTGCTTTGTGTTTGGGACCAGTCACAACTCCATTCAAGCCCTTGTTTAGTTGGGCAGAGTTGGCGCCGCTGGATTTTCTGCTGCTTACTGTAGTGCACTGTAGTATTCGTTTGTATTTGATAATAATTGTCCAATCGTTGACTAATTAAGCTTAAAACGTTCGTCTCGTAAAGTACAACCAAACTGTACAATTAGTTTTTGATTTCATCAACATTTAATACTCCATATATGTACCGTAAGTTTGATGTAACGAAGAATCTTCTTTTTGCATAGTCCTAAAATTTGAATTTTGGTGGAACTAAACACCCCAATAATGATCACACCACCCAGTCAAGCAGCAGGTTGCACGCACGTACACGCTACACCAGACATGTCTCAATCTTATCTTTGCCAGCCGATCTTAACGTACGCTAGGGGCAGCCGGGCAGTAGCCAGGGCCAGGGGCGCTGGGCCGCTCGCAGTCGCCAGGGGCTCCGGGAGGGAGTAGCGGACGGGAGTGGGCTGGGCACGTGGCGCGGAGGAGCGGGAGGTTTTCGTGGGCTGCATCAATTAGTGGGCTCAATATGAGGTTTAAGTGTACAAAATACGGAAATTTTCTGTCCGAATACGGAACCGTGAGTACGGTTGGCAAAATTCCTTAATTGATGCCGTTCCTGTTCCTGCCTAAAATACGGTGTCGATTTTCCGTTTTCTATTTTTGCTAAAAAAACGGTATGCGATCAGTTTTCCTATTTTTCCTACAAAAACGATATGAGATCAATTAATACAATATACGGTGTCGATCGGTACGGAAATTCCGCGTCCCATTTTCATCCATACTTCCATCGTCCACGATCCACGCCCTACCTATAGTAGACTGCAGATCGATAGGCCGCCGATATATCGTACCGAATCGACTACGATCGCAGCTAACAAGGCAAGGCCCCCGCTCGCATCGCATCAATGCAAACCGGATTTCGTATATATATGAATACTGGGAGTGCATGGGCTTCGGTTATATGTTCGTATTCGTATGGTACCCGAGATCCAAGTCGTTCACGGCAAAGAGAAGAATGGCGAAAAAGACTCCGGAGATCCCTGCATCTGCATGCATGCAACCGGCAACCGGCCAGATTCATCCTTTTCTATAGACCAGACCGAGTAACAAATTAACCACCTTTCAATGCACGTGCCAACTGTTTCAAGCGCAAAGATTTTTTTTTAATTACTTACCATTTTTTTTTTTGCATTCAAAATTGCTATGATTACCCATCAAATTGCAGTCAAATTTATTATGACCGTCTCATTTTGTCTTTTCCTTCCCCTATTTGCATTAAAAATTGTCTAATATTAATGTACATTGGTTGTATTATAATTAAGCCATTAAAAATTTTTAAGAACTTTTTTCCATATAAAAGACAGGTTGCTTCTGTACCAACACTCGTGGTTGCACGAAAGGCAACACAACAGCCTCGCTTTGCTCCGCTGCAGCTCCGGCGTACGAGCTCTAAAACACGAAGTATATATATTTTACGAGGCTAAAGTTCATCATAAACATATAAACCAAACTAAGCATGAGGCTCGCAGCAAGTTTGCCAAAACAAAACACAGTACAAACTACTAATTACATTTGCCAACCAGATAGAGATAGGCCTGCTGGCTGGGCACAGAAACAAAAGGCTGCATAGAGCATCAAATCCCGAATCCTTAAAACCCTATTTACCATGGTGATGCAACTGCCAATCAAACTAAAACGACATCCCCATAGCGACATGCAGCACGCCTTCATGTACATCACGAACTATATTTTCTAGCAGTGCTGTACATATCACATTCATTGCTGGTACCATCATATTCGGCAAACTGCTCTTGTGAATCATCTCTGCTTGGAACTTCATCCTCAGCTTGTGCAGTCCCACTTCCAAACACAGCTGCAACACAAGACGTGCCAAATGCTTTGTCATTGGGGCCCACATCAACATGCTTGTTCACCTACCAATCAAATAAAGTAATAAGCCACAAGACTAAAAGGTTAAATCTAGTTGAACAACAGCAACAATTATCTTACATTATTGGCCCGGTATATAGGCATATCAGGAATGACCACAGGTAGCACGCTGGCCAGCTGAGGATTGCTTGCAGGAGGTGTCGAAGCTATGAGCCTCATCAGTGTTTCCCTTGCGCTTCTCTCAACTAACGATTCTGCTTCTGGCAGCAGAGGCTTCAAGCTCGGGAGCAGGGGAACTGCTGAAGTTATAGAAGGCCCACAACTCACTAGATATGACTGCCCCGCCGAACACACATCAATGACTGGGACATGCACAATGGGATCAGACATCAATGGCGTGAATGTTGGAACCTGTGAACCATGTAGGGGAATAAGTGGTGAAGTGGGGAGTGGAAGGTGAATTAATGGGTCACGCAGTATGGAGGGAAGATTAAGGGAAGGGAGATCAGTTGTATCCAGCTTTACAGAAACTGTTGAAGACGGTGGCTGTTCACTTGCTAGCAGCGAACTCAAAGGTGGTAGGGGCAGCGGATCTACAGATGTAGCTGGCAGATGCAAAGGGGTGACAGTGTATTGCAGTGATGATGGGCATGGTGGGCACCAGCAATAGTAAGGCTTAAACTGTTTCTCCAAAGAAACCTCAGGAGCTGGACAACTGCCAAGGGAGTAAATAGGCGGCAACAAGGGAAATGAAAGAGTCATGTCCAACGGAACTGAGCTAACATTGTTCTTTGAACAATCTGCATCGCACTTCTCACTGGTAGAATCAGGGTTGATTGTCAAAGGATTTGTATCAAGCGGAGCAGTTAACGGGGCCGACCATTCCGCACGGCGCTTCAGTTTGTCCCTCCCAACAACCCTTGCACATGAAGCCCTTGGTACCCCATCTTTAAAAGTGCCAGATCTCGGACTTAGGCTGGCTTGATAGACAGAGCTTGACTTAGTTGCACTAGTAGCCGAGGCACGGAACCTGGAAGTTTTGGAAACAGCTGATTGGAGCTGTAAATATTGATCAAGTGACCTTGAAGTACTCAGAAAGCCATTAAGTGATCCCAACGATTTAACATCACCAATACTTGATGCAAGGAGATAAGCATGTAAATGAGTGGCAAAAGCGTCAAGTCGTGAATTGGAGATGCCAGTGAGATCAGAGAGTGTTGGCCTCCCGTCCAAAAGGTTTTTCATCTATGCACACAAAAACAAGAATAAGAATCCTTATCAGTACGTGGATTGCTATAGATAACACCATTTTATGTTTTGTTTTTATTTCCATGTAGATAGCAATTTAGCATAACGCAGTTAAGATAAAGGCAATGTATATTTATACAAACCTTTGTAAGAAGTTCCATTCCATGTTCCTTGGACTTCTCAGCACACCAGTAGTAAAATACTTTAGATTCTGATATTCTGATTAGGAAAGAGCGTCCAGAATTATCAGCTGATATTTCTTCAACCACAACCTCTGAAAATTCAAAGCCGTTGCTCAAGAGAGCTAGTTGCTCTGAATAACCATCATCACAAACAAAGGTAAGCCGCATGCTAGATGATGGCAGAAGAACAAGGTTCAGCTTCCCTCTGCACATAGGAAATGCACATACATGAGATCCCTGAACATATTATCATCAGAAATAACATGACTACATTTTTTCACCAAAGGACCAAATGGCATAAGACAACACGGCTACTAGAGTAAGAAAAGAAAAAAAAAGCAATGAAATGAAAACCATATATCAAAATAGATAATTCAATAAAAAGAAAAATGAAGTTACTAAACAAGGGGTGCCAATGCTAACAAAATGCAAGCATTAGCATACAGCACACTACTAGCAAAGAAAAGGAAGCAGACTAATTTTGACATCCATGAAACTCACTGTCTCATATCAGGAAATTTAATAGAAAGAAACTAAGCCTCTTAGAGTTTTAGTCACTTAAAAAGGTACATGCATCAATGTGAGAAAACAGTAGCCTTGTTAAGAACCTAATAAGATGGTAAAACATTCCACTGAGACATAAGCTTATTAAATTTACAAAAAAAAGAGAGCACAGGCTAGTGTAAAAGCTTCATAGCTTGGCCCAACTACATAGGAAAATCATACATCTCTGTTCCTACAAAATACGTACGTGTAACTCACTTAAGCAACAATCCCTTTGAATTAATAAAAAGGGACTTAAGAACCTGGTTTGATTATTTGAACCACAGCAGCAGCACTGCCTTTCCATAGGAAGAAGTCAGAGTGTAAAAGTCTAGGAACCAAATGTTCAACAACTTGTTCAGCTTTTAATTTTTCAGGTGAACTCATAAGAACCAAAAATATCAAAATGATCTTTTCCTCAGACGATAAAATACCTTCCATACAAGGTCTTGTTTAGATTCCAAATTTTTTCACTCTCTCTCCATCACATCAAATCTTTGGACACATGCATGGAGTATTAAATGTAGATAAAAAAAATAACTAATTACACAGTTTGATTGTAAATTACGAGACGAATCTTTTGAGCCTAGTTAGACCATAATTGGACAATAATTGTCAAATACAAACGAAAGTGCTACAGTGTCAAATAATGATTCCTAACACTCATCTAAACAAGGCCCAAGTAAACAAGATCCATAAAAAAGAGTACACAAAAAATATCCAGAGTAGTTAGCACCAATGATCCCCATTAGGACAAAAAAAAAACGAAAGATGGAACAAAAGAAAAAGTGGTGTTCATAACCATTACATATTTAAGTAAAAACCATAAGGACTCCCACAAGAGAGAGTTAAAAAAAGCACAGTTATTAATCACAAAATTATTTAAGGATGAAGAACTTGGAAAGCCAAGTAATTGGTTACAGACCGAGCACAAGTGTGGGCATATATACATCTGTTCAAGGTAAACCAAGAAGTAGAATATTGCACAAATTAGTTATGCTAGGGCATGCCCAGCAACAGCAGAACATTCGGATGATAACTAAAGAATTTCGCAGATGATCATTACAATATAGCAAGCATAAGTAGGAGTCCTATTCATCAGTCTCACCAAATATTGCAATACGAGATTATTCATTATCAATGCAGATAACTGATATTGCAAGGCCATGAAAGAAACTACCTTCTCTTCCCTCATATATCAGAGATTATGACAAACGCCCAAATTACCTACAAGTGAGAAGATAAATTCATTTGGCAGGGTGAACAGTGCCATCACTAATAAGATGAATTATGTAACCCTAGAATCAACATGAACACTCGCTGATGCACATCATTCTAAATTAGGTGCAATGATTCAGCAAACATCTCTTCTAACAAGTAATTATGTGTCGTGAAGTAAAGATGGGCACACTTATATACTCGCATAGAAAGCACAGAGGATAAAAGAAACAACAATTTTAATTAATTAGAAACTAAAGAGTGCTGCATCACAGGGCAGCAACTGCATGATCGGCACTTCAACAGGTCTAAGTGGATTAGGATACTGGTATAAAAAGCATGAAAGGACATGAGACCAAATAATGAGCAGAGAAGAATGAAAATTGTCGTTGATGACTGTAGATGGCAGCCCCCCAACAATGTATTGAATCATGTCACTTGTATAATACAAACTCACTCCATATGCAGTTAATATAGAATTAGTCAGGTCAGTACTTACAGCCTGATATGCCTAAATGAATTATTGTATCATGAGCTCTAGTGGTATGGTTACTTCAGATGCACCAATACACTCCCATGGAATATACAAGAAAAAAGCAATTACATAGACTCTGCATTATTATCACATCATATAGATACAGTGGCATGCCTTTTTTCCTGGAAGCAGAGACATAGAGAAAGCTACAGGATCACTTCTTCATCATTCCAATAGCATCTATGTAAGGACATATTGGTCAATAACATGTTGTTTATACATGTAAAACTTACAAGATTTGAAGTACCAGATTCTATAATCAACACATTGCAGTGCCTTCACATGAAATGAGAAGCTAAGTTGAGCATAGAGGCGCAGTACACTATTTTTTTTAGAAGGACAAGTTAGCCCTGTCAACCAATGGTAAAATATGAGAGTTTAGGATCCTATGAGACCGCAACACAAGTTCCTGGTTGCAAGTATACAAAGTATATGAGGCTGATTCATGCTCAACTGGTGGGGAAAAAAAACATGCTTCCAAGGAAGCAATCTAATTATCACAAGCGTACTACTTAAATGTGGCGAGAAGAGGCTAAGTGCGTGTAATGAGCACATAGAGTTATAGAAACATCAGATCAACTGGCTAACCTGTACAATATTAACAGGTAAAGGCTAGCTGCAAGCGAGAAGAATATACAAGTTGAGAAGGAGGAAAGCTGGTAGATCATGTGAGATGCGAAATAATCACGAAAGAGACAGTGCAACAAGCGAAATGATAATGGTCAAGCCGGCGCTGCTATGCTATTCTTAATGAAGCATATCAGTGTCATATATGATGATGAAGCGAAGTAAAGGATTTGAGTGAGTACCAACCTAATGTGTGTTGGGCAGAGGAGGGGCCCTTCCCTCTGAACCTTGCCAACGCGCAGGGAGACGAGGGGTACGCAGAGGCAACGCGCGAGCATGCCCACCTCCGACACCTCGAAGTGCTGCAAGGGAGGGAGGAAGGGAGCGAGCAGAATGAATGAACAGATCCGTAAACCCTAGGCAACCGAGGAGGAGGAGGAGGAGGAGGCAAGGCACCTGCGCGAGGTGTGCGATGAATCGGTCGTCCGCTGCGGCGCAGGAGACGTTGAGCGTGAGCAGCGGCCTGAGGCGCTCGTCGGCGCGGCAAGCCCCCATGAGCTGCTGGCGCAGAGCAGGCGGCGGCGGCGGTGGAGGGATACCCTCGTCGCTTTGCGATCGAGAGGTCTCCGGGTCGTCGGCGTCGGGGAAGGCGCGGGTTTCGGGCTCCAGCACCTCCCTGTCCCTGGTGGGCGGCGGATCCATCGGGGAGGGGAGGGGAGGGGAGGGGAGGGGAAGCTAGGGTTGGCCGGGAGGACGACGGGGGGTTGATTGGATTGGATTCCCTTTTTGATGATGGGTGGTTGGCGAATGGCGAATGGCGAATGGCGAATGCACTACTAGTCGTCTCTTCTCGTCCAGTCAGCGCCTCCCTCCCTCTGTCTGTGTCAGGTCTCACGTCTCCGCGCAGGCGCAGCGCGAGCACGAGATGAGCCACCACCACATCAGCCGGTAGATATTTTGTCTTCAGAGATATATTATGAACTGGCCACTGGGCCTGCGTTGCGTTGCGTGGGCTTCCCCACGCATACTACAGTACTACTTAGACTGTAGTCCAGTTCAGCACATTGGCCCGACTCCATTCTCGAGGACAGCACCTTATACAATTTAAACATTTCTAAAAAAAAACTTGTACAATTTAAACTGATTTTTAAAAAAACTAGTAGGGATGCACGTGCGTGCCGCACGTGTCTATAAAAAAAATCTTTCATAAGAAAAATAACAATTAAATTCCTAAAACCAATTATTTTAACTACAAAATCCTATTTTCATACGAAAAAATTATTTTTCAAATGCACGGACCTTAACCATAAAGCCTGATTTTTCTAATGCATAGAAGCAACCTCAAACTCATGTGCATAGACCTTAACCATAAAGCCTTTTTTTTTTGTAATGCATAGAAGCAGTCTCGTCTTCATATCACCATTGTCCTAGTCACAAACTCATAAAAATTTACACAATCACTTGTAATGTCATATGGAAGAATATTATTTCTAATGCATAGAAGCATAATGAACTGATTTTTCTAATGTGTGCCGTCACAAACTCAAATCAATATTATTCTAGACCCAAAAAAATAAACAATTACCATCACCTCTATCCCAACTAAAAATCAAGAATATTGATCTAGACATACATATATATTCAGGTGATTTTACTAACTGATATGGCATCCATGGTGATCTCAGTTGACACGTCGTTTATCCAGAATTTGTAGCTATGGTGGTCCATTGTCTAAACTTTTTTTGGTCCATTGTCGAAAATTGTTTTAGTAGAAAAATCCTTTTAAGCTCTTTGAACTATCTATTTTTTCCTTAAACTTAAAGATCATGTATCCAATCCCTTCAATTCTCAAACCGTGAAAATTACCACCTGCTCTGGTTTGAAATGGCTCTTAAGGTGGGTTCATCCTTTTTTATTTTAAAAAAGATATGTTTTTTAGACCATGATAAATCTTGAGAAAAATCCTAAATATAGATCAAGGCATGATAAATGGAAATAAAATATTTAGAGTTCATGGAAATATCTCTAGAAGCTTCCAAAAATAGATTAAGTTTATAAAAATGAGAAAAATATCTAGAAAAAACCCGAAACATCAAAATTTTCCTTTAAACTTTCCTCGTAAAAAAAAGAGGAAATTTATTTTGCAATCACTCTTCGAGTACAAGTTTGAAACACTTTAATTGCAGCTCGTTTCACCTTCTTTGCTACTAGAAAGAGAAAGCAAGCTGACTGAATGAATACAAAAAACTATTTATTATTCAAGATATATTATTATCATTGTCGACTGCAGACCAATTTCCTACTAAAGGATCAATACTACTGCTATATTGTGTAGCAAGCCAAGAAGAAGCATTACATAGACACGGACGATTTACAATCTAACAATCCTAAACTGTTCATTATATTCTTCAGTGAATCGGAATGCTGAAGCTTGAGCTTCCTCCCCTAATCCTGAAACATATCCAATCATCTGCCATAGCGTCCTTCGCCCATTTTATACAAGGAAAGGGAAAAAAAAGGGACCATCAACCATAATAGCCTCCTCCTATGATTGCTTTGCTACGACATCGGCATTGGCAGCCCCAGGTGTTGTCGGCCTCAGCAGCCGCAACACCCACTGGAGAGGTCGCAGCAGCTGTGCCCTCTTCTTGCGCCAGAACCAGATCGCAGCAGTGTACTGCTCGTTCCGGATCTTCCTCGTCGCTGCTCGCCAGTCAAACTTCTCCGTCTCCTTCCTGGCAGCCCTCCCCATGGCCTCCCTCAGCTCCTCGCTCGACAGGAGCTGCTCGATCTTGCCAACACAGTTATCCACACCCTGGTGTGTACAGAAAGCTGGTCTTCCCTCCTGATCCTCAGGTATGATATCAGGTATTCCTCCGGCGCGAGCCCCCACTACCGGAACTCCCGATGACATGGCCTCCAGTACCACAAACCCCAGCGTCTCTGACTCGGAAGGCATCACAAACACATCCCCGCTGGCATAGGCCTGTGATAGATCTTCACCTTGCAGCGTGCCCGTGAACACCGCCAGCATACCTGAGAACATCTGCTCAAGCTCAGCCCTGCACAGAAAGACAGAATCACATTCCCCCCTTTTTCAAATCTTCACCCACTAATCTACAAGGAAACTAATTCACTTCTTGGTTCAATACTAAGGGCCAGGGATAACAATGCTAACCTGAATGGGCCATCTCCAATAAATGTGATCCTTGCTCCTGGAAGTCGGTCCATGACTCTGCAAAATAGCAAACCTACGATCCAGCATCAACCTTGTACATACCATAGTCCATAGCATTCAAAATACCAGGCACATAAAGGGCTCACCTCTTAAGAAAATCCAAGCTTTTTTCAACTCCTAAGCGCCCAACATAAAATATAAGTGGCTTTTCTGGTTCGCCATTTCTGCTCCAACGAAAACCAGAACACATTAGCACCACAGTTAGGCATGTGTATCTAAGAAAATATTTTCTCATCACCGTAACCACACTCAGACATTGAAATGGACAAATACAAAACTGTGCGAGGGGAAGAAGAATATACATATGTTAGCCTTGAACGCATTTCCATATTGCGAAAACGAGGATGGAAGCTTTCTGAGTCAACACCCTTGTTTCAAAGGCATATTTTATTGGCTGGAAACATGCACCATTTGAGAGACGGTACAATTAACAAGAACAAGAAACTACAGATAGATTAGTTAAGTAAACCTGCTGTAACACGGGTAAGCCTGGACGAAAAACTCGAAACTCGCTCGTTAATGGCTCGGCTCGAGCTCGACTCGTTTTATAATGACCCAGCTCGTTTTATAACGAGCTAGCTCGATTTATAATGAGCCAGCTCGAGCTGGCTCACGAGCTGCTCGTGAGCCATAACAAGCCAGTCAATTCACAAGCCAACAACTAAAATTAGCTCGGCCCATATGGCCATACATCCCTCGGTGGCCTTGGCCCAGGCCAATCCTGAAACCCTAAGCATATACACCACACGTCCACACCACCAGCACCAGCCACCAGGCAGTCGACACCAGGCCACGGTCTTTTCCCTTTCCCCTCACGTCGCCGCACGCACTGGATACATGAGCCGCCGCATGCCGCTGTTCCTCACCCCGCGCAGGCACGTCGCATGCAGCTCCTCTCCGGTCTCCCATCTCCGCACGCAGGACGCAGCTCGCCAGCTTGCGGGCATCTAGTTCGCCCCATCCCATTCCCATCTCGAGCTAGTCATGGAGGATGAGGAAGAGTCCCCAGGGATGCTTCCTCCGGTGGCACCCAGTCTTGAATCGAGGAGCAACCACAAGAAGATGCCGTCTTCAACAGGCAATCGCGGTGGCCACGACCGAGGTCGAGGATCCGTAGTCGCGACGTCCATTGCTCCATCACCATTGGCCTCCATATCAACAGACACGGACACGGTATGTATTTTTTTTTTGTTCATGCTTTGATATGTAGGATGCAGCCTAGAATTTGTGTGATTCGTGTGAATATGTACAGGAATACAGGATAATTGATTTTGATCTGTAGACTGTACGTAGTCCAGTTGTGTAGCATAATTGATTTTTGACTACCTGTTCTGTGTAGCACTTGGAACCTTTAGCGAAGGATGAAGACCATAGAGAGAACTTTGACATGAATGCTGATATATCAGTAAGTCTACAAACCTGATCAGTCCACCACTCAAGCTGCTGCTCATTTATTTTGCTTCGTTCTTGAGATGTCTAAACTGTATGAGTATGACTATCGTGGACTCATGGTCATGGTCATGGTCGTGGTGGGCTGCCTTTAAACTTTGACGAATTGTGGATCAATCGATGGATGGATTATATTCTCCTTTGTTAAATTTATAAGTACTTTATGTTTGTTGCTCACTTGCTTTTATAATCTCCCTGTAATGTGTTTGGATGATTTGGCTCGCGAGCCAAACGAGCTAGCTCGAGTTTTTTAGTGAACCGAGCCGAGCTGCTCTTCTAGCTCGTTTGTATAACGAGCCAAGTCGAGCCAGTATGTTAACGAGCCAAGCTATAACGAGCCGAGCTGGCTCGATATCCAGGCCTAAACACGGGCAGCTTGAAGATCCCTGCCCATAGCAACGGATGGTACCAGTGTGAGGTCCGCAGCTCGGTGCAAGAATTCTATATCAAGTGGGAAACATATCAGTCACTTAATCACGCAAAGGAAATGTATTCCTGCGATAGATGATTGAAACTTACTTATAATTAGCCACATGGGCTTGACAAGCCAGCTGAATGTATATCTAGGTATATAACTGCCATAATCATAAGGATCAGTTGTCCATGCAGCCCTGCAGGTAAAAAGTATGTGCTATAGGATATGATTCGAATAAGAGTCCTCTACAGAATGCTGACAAGTCCGAACAATGATTTTTAAGGACCCTCTGATTAGGTTGAGGTGGTTTTAAGCATTCAGCCAAGCTAAGAGAAGACAACTCTGTTTTGTTCCAGTTGCCATTCTCTTGGTGAAGTGAACATTCAAATTGTCTCGGTTATGAAATACAAGAAATACTCACAGGTCTTGTTTTTGTTTTCACTTTTGAAATTTGAGGTTCGACAATGAGTAAAGGCAATAAGACAATTTCTTTTGCCCATTTCTTGTGCAGAACAGCAGAAGTGCTACATGTATGCTGGTGAAAAGCAGTATGTGAATGTGAGAGCAGCAGTATGCCACTGGCAGTGGAGAGCGGTGAATAAATCTGATTCAGTTGTTTGACAATTGAGACACATACCTGCCAAGAAGAAAAGAAGCAGTTTTAGCAGAATATGAAGAGGGGAGGGGATACAGTAGTGAGTAAGTGTAGTGGAAATGACCATTATCCCAGGGGAAGAGGCATGAATAATGTCAGGCTTGAATCTAGCAACTTCTCCGATGATTCGAGGACTGAGGGCCAGCGACAGCGGAACCTTTTGATACCAGGGGCAAGGGAAGCTGGGATCAAATCAAAGAGGGTAGGGCATTGTTATTATTATTGGTGGTATTAGCATTCAGCATAGTGGCGGACCCAGCCCGAGAATGGACTTAGGGCGAACTGAGGCTACAAAAATTTGGCTAAAAAAAGCAACATATATATATATATATATATATATATATATATATATATATATATATATATATATATATATATATATATATATATATATATATATCTTCAATAAAAGTTGTAAAACAACAAACAAAAAATTGGAATCCACAACATGCTTCAGTTTGATAGTTATAGTACCATTTACAAAACCTGTCAATTTTAAAGACAAATCAATAGGAAATGACATTATTTAATCACAAAAGAATGAGTTCATCTCCTCACCAACCATGAACCATGAGCAAAAACTCTTAAATCGTTCAGCCACCTCAGGGACGACCTCGAGGTCGAGCAAAGGAGAGCCACAGAGGTGTCGGCCGATGGGCACAGCAGCTGAGCAGCGCACATCTACACAGGGGCCGCCGGGCACAGCCGCAGCCGCAGCCGCTGAGCCACCGGGTGCCGGCTGCACACGCGCGAGAGGCTAGCTAGGGGCATCGGGCCAGGTCACCAGTAGGCGGGAGGCGGGACCGAGAGGCCGGGGAAGCCAGCGACTCGCCGCCGAGGCGCCGAGCCTGGGAGCGCCGCCGCCTCGTCGTTCTGCGCTTGACCTTGCCGAATGTCGAGTGGGAGAGGCCAAGCCACCAGGGAGAGCGGCTGTAAGGCCGCTGGCCACGTGATGGGCCAATCCGCCCCAGCCCAAGAACTCAAGCTTGCGTCGACTGCTCTGCCTCTCCTCCGCTCAGGGCTCAGATCTCGTCTTCAACCTCCGCTTCGGGCAGTCGGGCGGCGATTGTCAGCACTCAAGTCTCCGAGGGTGGGGGACAGGGGCAGTAGGTAGGGCGGCCGCCCTATGGGTCGGTCCGCCTCTTCAGCAGCAGAGAACGATAGGGAGCAGATAGAAGGGGGGAAAGCTAGCAAGCTCACCTCCATGAGCCAATTAGCTTGGCCCCGTGGAATTCCTGAGGCACGCCCTCGTGCGTGGTGACCACAATCACCTCGTCGCCCATCTCCCGGAGGGACTTGATGAAGTTCTGGAAGCGGTTCTTGTAGCCGGAGACGTAGGCGAAGGGCGAGGGCTCGACGAAGAGGGCGATGCGGCGAGGCCTGGACTCCGGCGCCTTGTGTTGGGCTCATCTCCGTCTCTATCGTGGGCAGGCTCAGGCTCGAGGTCCGGGTTCCGGCGTCAAGACGGAGGAGGACGGCGATGAGGCGCACGGAATGGGGCGGAGAAGCAACCTTCTCATCTTCTCAGGGGATGCCGCGGGGAGATGCAGGCAGATGCGAACCGCGAGGTGGGTGTGGGGGGGGGGGGGGGGGGGGGGGGGGGGGGGGGGGAGGAGAGGAAGGAAAGGCCCTTGTAGGCAGCGAAGGAGGCGGTTTGGGCGCTAGGATGGCCGCCGCCATGCTGGCCGGCCCTGCCTCTCCCTCTCGTGTGCTCACTGCTAAGACTGACAGAGCGGCACAGCACAATTTGACTATCCGATACTGTATCGTACTATATCGGATGATATGATCCAGCAAAGCAATGAAAGAAAGAGAATGATTTCGTGCTGACTGAGCTAGGCTTGCTGCTATTCAGCACCAGAGACGAATGAATGAATGAATGAATGATGAGGAGAAGGGAGGACGAAGATGATGGTACAGACAGTAATCCTGGGTGTTTGCTCGCTGTCGTTGATATAGGATAGCACGCCCCAGGCATGTTCGGTTTGCTTGATGGATTAGCAGATAGATGCTCTCTCTCTCAGCTCTGCTGCTGCCTAGGATGCAACTCAAAACCTATAAATAGATTTAATTTTCTCATAAATCCACTTAATTTTGATCAGCTTATGTTTACGGATAAGTCACCTTGCATTCTACTACTGCCCTTGCACACCACATCACAGGTGAAGCCTCGTTTGGCACAGCTCAACTTCACCATTCAAGCTTCACGAGCAGCTTTCTCGGTGAAGATGAGCTGTTTTTGAAAAAAAAAACTGTTTGGCAATATAGTTTCACCAACAGCTTCATGCATGTCCAAGAGAGGAAAATGAGAAAAAGAGCCATGAAAAGCTATTTTTTTTAGCTTCACCTATCTCCAGTCCTCTATGAGAGCATAGAAAAAAAAGAGCTTCACCAATAAAGTTGTTTTTGAAAAAAAATGTTTGGCAAAAAAAATAGCTCATGAAGCTAGGCCAAACAAGGCCTAAGTAAACGATATTAAATACTTAACTCGTTTCAGAGTAATATAAGCGTATTTTTATCAGAAAAATCAAATAAAACATATTTTGATCGTTACTTATCTTACTATACATACTGTTTGTTGGTACAGAATTAATACTATCTTAGAGGTACTTTCAATATAAATCTTAATTCAAATAATTATTGCTTAATGTTTGTTAAATTTGAAATATATTTATCATTTCACGATGGCTAGTACAGTACCTAGCTATCGTAGACCACTATTTGAGCCTTTCTTTTGAGCGCAGGTTTTTCTTTTCTGGAGATTGACTTTTATATTCAAATCAAATTGGTTCATGTGAAACTCTGCGTTGAAATACATCCTCAAGCCAAATTGCACTTTTCGCAGTGCTGTGGATGTGTCTAGTGATCCAATGGCTGAAGATGTCACGAAAAAACAGTCAAAACTAACATGGGCTCAAGATATAGTAATTTTCTCGTAAAAAGGAACTTCTCAATAATCCATTTTTTCCTTCTTGATGTTGTTGACCAACGGCTGTTCAGTTTTGTGAAAATCTGAACGTTGCATCCATTACTGGCTGGCAGTATCTTTTGCAAACGCTAAAAGAACAAAGTTGGCTTGACAATATACTCTGAAAAGAGAGAGAGAGAGAGAGAAAGCAAATAACTGACGGAGATGCTTGCATACATGAGTAGGTTATTGAAGTTCAAATTTGTCCAGAACCAAGGGAGCAAATGCAAGAGTATGTGTGAAAGAAAAAGTTGTAATGGACACTGCCTGCATGCATCCATCAGTAGGTCATCTTATGTTGGATCTGGATGAGGGGTGGGTGATAAAAATTTCTAAACCTCGAGGTGTAGATTTAGCGAGTAATGTCTTAATTTAGATGGAGAAACTTAGTCAGTGTACCTCACCCTAGGTCATCGTTACCTAGAGTGAATCCTGTCCGAGTCCCATCGCGTCGGTGTAGGCGCGGTGCAGTCACTGCAGAGGCGATGATGAAGTCTGTAGGGCTTCCCATCGCTGGTAGCACCCTTCTCTTTAGATCGGATAGGGTTAGAACCTAGGTGGGGCGTCTGGCGGCTCAGAAGAACCTCATAGCTTGTGCCCGGCCCCCACCTCTCTTTTATGGTGCTATGCGCCGGGGGCCCACCAACCAAGGAGCGGTTGGGCGCCCCCGATCAAGGCGCGGATCCAAGGGTTGGTGGAGATTAAACTAACATTCTCCCCCTTGATCTCACCTTATTCCTTAAACTTAACTTACTTACTTTATCTCGTTCCCATTTCATCACAGATCAGTGCATAGAGCGTGCCTCATCGTCACGGTCTATTGCCATTAGATTAAACAACTACAACATACCTCTCTATTTTGAAACAGATACTCAACTAGGCCTTTAATATCCAGAAATCATAGGCTT
The DNA here is from genome assembly GCF_019320115.1 of Miscanthus floridulus. Taxonomy (NCBI): domain Eukaryota; kingdom Viridiplantae; phylum Streptophyta; class Magnoliopsida; order Poales; family Poaceae; genus Miscanthus; species Miscanthus floridulus. The sequence continues at coordinate 10,212,934 of NC_089582.1, forward strand.
TCTCATAAACCCATGTCGACTGTGTGTTCTCTGAACGCACTGAGTGGTTAGCCTTTGATAAGTGGATCCGTAAATACTTGCTCGGTACTTATGCGCTCAATGCTTTCAAAATGATTCTGGATTTTCTCTTTTACAACATATACCTTAGTGTCAATGTGTTTGGTAGCACACTTAACTTGTTGTCTTAGGAGTTAACTTACTTTAAATGGTTATTGTTGTTGTCTACCATTATTAAATCCAGGTACAAATTCCCTTAACCTCCTTTTGCCTGTTCCTTAAGCCTCATGTCAAGCTATACTATGGTATGCATCACTGATGGCACCACAACTGTTTCTTTGGAGCTTTTCCATAATAATACTCCAACTACGAGTGTTAGCAACTATTGTGAATTTCACTACACATCTCATCAAAACTTAACATTTGTACCCATAATTATTTGAGAGTACTTGCCCTTTCTTACTCAGCATGAGGCCTATGATACTTTACAAAATTGAAAGATATTTTTAACTCTATTCCAGTGATCTATATCTGGAATGGGCTTCTATCAAAATATCCTAGATACATAAACTACGTCAGGGTAAGATCTTACTTGTACTTGTACACTTATCAAGCTTCCAACAGCTGAAGCATATGAAACTATATTCTTTTGATCGATCTTATATTGGTTCTAGGAACACTTAAAGTTCTCAAATCTATTACCCTTGACTATAGGAGCAGGCGTAGGTTTACTCGCATGCATACTTTACTTCTTTAGAATCTTTTCTAAGTATGCCTTTGCGACAGTCATAATACCCTATTTTCTTCTATCTTGGTGAATTTTGATTCCTAGAACCAATGACGCTTCACCAAGATCATTCACATTGAAACTTGAGGACAAAATTTCTTCTTCTCCAATGACAGATTAACATCACTACTAGTGAGTAGAATGTTATCTGTTCATAGGATGTGGAAAAAGAATTTTCCATTCTTGAACTTCACATAAACGCTATTATCCTTCTCATTTTTCTTAAAACCCAAACTTTCTTATTGTTTCATCAACTTCAAATACTACTGTCTAGTGACTTACTTTTAACCCATAAATGGATTTTTACAGGCGGCATCCCTTATGTTCTTTTCTTTCATGACAAAACCTTTTGGGTTGTGCCATGTAAACGTTTTTCATACAAATTCCCGTTGAGGAATGTCATCTTTACATCCATCTGATATAACTGTAAATCGTAATGTGCCATGAATACCATTATGATTCTAAAAGATTCCTTGCATAAGACTAGAGAGAAAACTCTCATTATAATCTATTCATTTTTCTTTGCATAAAGCATATTGCTACAAGTCGTGCTTTCTATCTTTCTACATTCCATTTGGAGTCATATTTTGTCTTGTAGACCCATTATGAGTCTATTATTTTGACTCCATTAGAAATTACTTCTGAATCCCAAACATCATTGGTATTCATCGAATTCATTTCAACTTTTATAGCTTCTTGCCATTTAAACAAGTAAACATTTCTCATGGCTTCTTCAAATGAGGTGGGATCACCCTCCATTTGAATTTCTTTACTAACATAGACTTCATAGTCATTGAAAAAACTAGTTTACTAATTTTTTGAGACCTTCTAGGGCCTTAGCTACTGGCACTTTTCATATGGGGCTGTTGTTGCTCTTCATTGCCAAGAGGCAATTGATTCTACAGGCTCCTGTATCACAAGATCCTTGTTTACATTATTCATCTTCTTCAAAGAGCCAACAACAGGTGTTGTATTAGTCATACAACATCAACAGGTATTGAGTCTTCAAGTCTTAGGTCTCTATATACCTCTACATACCATACCCCTAGATCTTTCCATCTTTTCTAAAGATAGTGTATCTTCCAATTTCTTATTTGGGTTCAATCTGTTAAAAACTTTATAGAACGCTTTAAGCACCTCTTTAACATCTTTGAGGCTGACTACGCTATCTTCGTGTCGGAACTTTAAAAGATATAGGAATTTAGCTACTTCTCTGCTTAGGGGTATCATCGTTGTAACAGTTGTACTCCTCCGACGGTCACATTCATCTTAATTAATTTTTATCTCACTCTTAATGAAGAGTATCTTTCTTAATTGATCTTTATATTCCCCCCTCGAAATATGGTATGAACTTTACTACCATAATTTCGATAACTATTCAGAAAGCCTGTAAACGAGGAGACACTTATAACTTACTTCAATCACATGATTGTGTCATGTAAACAAAGTTATTTCTTGATCCGTTTAGGAGTACACTTTCCTTAATTCATTTTAAGAACTCAACGAGGTCTTTCATTAGCAGTTTTTTTGCAAGTCACGCTTGCATCTTTTTCTTATCATTTGGTTAGTATTGACCATGACAATGTATTTCTATTTTGCCATGGTCAATACTAGGATAGCATAAGAGCTACCAAACTTCTCTCGCTATACGAGATACAAAACATTTGAATCATCAGAAAACTTCTCTTGTCATGCATGATTGACTAGCATAAGTACTATGCTAAAACTTCTCCCTATGCGGGATACATCTATACAAAAACTTAGTCATGACGACTAAAACTTCACTTATGCTTTATTTTCTAATTAAATCTTTCCGTTAGTTCTAATTTAATCAGAAAATTAGTAAACTAACAAAAAACTGTCCTGAACTGGCTTGACTCAAGCCTTTTTATTCACATACCCCAGCATTATAGCCCGTTGGCATATAGCCGAGTGATCTTGTCAGTTAAAAATAAAATATACAATATGCTTCTGCATCAATTCTACATCACCGTTGGGCAGAAAATAGAATTGATGCATTAAAACTCATAAATTAACTTGAAATATATATAACTACTCTTCAAAATTAAATTCTCCCGTTGGTTCGAATTTAATTAGAAGATAATCAACTTCATAGCAGCGGAAACTTAATAGTGAAACACATCCTTTTAGTTCAGGAGCATTTCTTGGTCCTTATCTACTCTCTGAAAAATTCACCATATTGGTGTAAAATTTATCAGAGATTTAATCTTCATACTTAAATTCGTTATAATATTATCATCATCAATGTTGGTCAGAAAATGATAATACCATAATATTACATAAACAAAAAAACTGACTACTCCTCTAATTAAATTTTCCTGTTGGTTCCAATTTAATTAGAGTATCAACATAATCATAATTTTCTAAATATAGCTGCTCTTCAAATTAAATTCTCCCGTTGGTTCGAATTTAATTAGAAGATAATCAATATTAAACTTTGCAGCAGAAACATGAAAAATTCTTTATCTACTTCTCAGAAGCATTTTACTTTACTCATCTACTCTCTGAAAAAATTATCCTGTTGGTTCAAATTTTGACAGAGATTCAAAACTTGATAAAAATTCATCGAAATTTGCTTCTGAAATTGTCAAAACTGCTTCGGAAAATTAAATAAAAGCTTAAAACATTAGCAACTGTTCATTTGGCCTGGCCTCTGGAAAAACAGTACACGGCCTAGCTCTACAGCGTAGCAGCGCGCGGCCCAGTCCAGCAAAATCGGCCCACGCCGCCCTCCCCCGCGCCCAGGCCACAACCTAGGCCTAGGCAGGGAATTTGGCCTCCCGCGCGCGTCCGCCTGGGCATGAATCTAGCTCGGCTACTGTCCGCCGTCCATCTTGATCCGACGGCCACGCACACATTTCGCTTGAACAAAACCGACGACCTTAGCTGCTCCTGTGAAACCCTAACTCACATTTCCCCTTCCCCATCTTTCTCATCCCTCAGCGCCGCAGCCAAGCAAGCGAGAGAGAAGAGCAACAGCGGCTCGCATGGCGTCCGAAGAAGGTACGACGCCGCTGTGGGGCCCCTCGCCAGCGCGCATGCTCACCCATGGCTGAGCGCACTGTCGTCGAGCGGCCTTGGGGCGACGCCCTGAGCCCTGAGCCCACACATCGGAGACCACTCGGTGGCCCGGCGAGATCTCAGTGAACATCCCACGCGGTGGCGGTGGTGACAGCAGTGAGGTCTAGGTAGGTCCATCTCTTCATGTCGTCCTCTTGTCGGTTAGGGTTAGGGTTTTAGGGTTCGGGTTTGGCTGGACCCACTGTTGATTTGCCTTGCCTTTTGAGCCTACACGTCGATGTCTCATCGGCGAGCGGTGGCTCGACTACCCACGCGACGTTGGAACTTTCTTTTCGCGTAGCGGCGGTGCGATGGTGGTGGAGAAGCCCTAGTAGGTCCTCCCATTTCTGTCCTTGGTTTTCTAGAGTTAGGTTTCGTTTAGGGTTCGATCCTCTAGGGCGGGTGCGCATGCTGGCTAGAGGACTGGTGTCAGCGCCTAGGGCATCCACCACAGGTCCTGCTTCTTCTTCCTAGATGGATCCGGTGAGCTCCTTCCTTTCCTCTAGGGTTCTTCCCCTTCTTAGGGTTTCACTTTTCTACCAGCGACCGTTAGTCCTTAGATCCAGCGGCGGTCATCTCGGTCTTGTGGCTTGGCGCCGCCGACGGTAGTCGGTAGATCCGGCGGCCGTCGCTTTTTCACTCAAAATCAAAAATCCTCTCCTTCTAATTGCTTCTACTCCTAGACTTAGATCTACACCCTAACCTGGCTCTAGTACCATTGATTAAATTTTCTAAACCTCTAGGTGTAGATCTAGCGGGTAATGTCTTAATTTAGATGGAGAAGCTTTGGTCAGTGTACCTCGCCCTAGGTCATCGTTACCTAGAGTGAATCCTATCCGAGTCCAATCGTGTCGGTGTAGGCGCGGTGTAGTCACTGTAGCGGTGACGGTGAAGTCGGTGGGGCTTTCCATCGCTGGCAGCACCCTTCTCTTTAGATTGGATAGGGTTACACCTAGGTGGGGCATCTAGCACTACTACATAATCAATTTTTAGGGGCGGCTCGTAACCCCGGGCAGTACCCACTTGTCATCGACCCCATCATCGGCAACACCAGACTCACTAAGGTATTGATGGATGGAGACAGCGGCCTCAACATCCTCTACGCCAACACCCTAGAGCTCCTAAAGCTCGACCAGTCGCAGCTCCGGGGTGACACCGCGCCTTTCCACGGCATTGTGCCAGGGAAACGCACGCGGCCCCTCGGGCGCATCGACCTGTCCGTCTGCTTCGGTTTTCCCTCCAACTACCATAAGGAGGTCCTCACCTTCGAGGTGGTTGGGTTTAAGGGAACGTACCACGCCATCCTAGGGCGGTTGTGCTACGCCAAGTTCATGGCGGTCCCCAACTACACGTACCATAAGCTCAAGATGCCAGGCCCCAACGGCGTCATCACTGTCGAGTCCACGTACGAGCATGCATACGACTACGACGTTGAGTGCATTGAGTATGCCAAGGCTATCGTAGAGGTCGAGACCCTCATCGTCAACCTCGACCAACTCAGTAGCGAGGCGTCTGACTCCAAGCGTCGCACCGGGACTTTTGAGCCCACGGAGGCCGTCAAGTTCGTCCCGGTTGACCCCACCTGCCGTGACTACCAGGCGCTAAGGATCAGTGCCGCCCTCAACATCAAATAGGAAGCCGTGCTCATCGACTTTCTTCGCGCGAATGCCGATATGTTCGCGTGGAGTCCCTCGGACATGCCGGGCATACCGAGGGAGGTCGCTGAGCACGCCTTGGACATCTAGGCTAGCTCCAGTCCAGTGAAACAGTGCCTACGCCGATTCGACGAGCAAAAGCGCAGGGCCATCGGTGAGGAGGTGCAGAAGCTTTTGGCGGCTGGATTCATCAAAGAAGTGTCCCATCCGGAGTGGTTAGCTAATCCTGTATTAGTTAAGAAGAAAAATGGGAAGTGGAGAATGTGTGTAGACTACACCGGTCTAAACAAAGCATGTCTAAAAGTCCCTTTCCCATTACCTCGAATCGACCAAATCATTGACTCCATTACGGGATGTGAAACCCTATCCTTCCTTGATGCGTATTTCGGTTACCATCAGATCAAGATGAAATAGTCTGACCAGCTCATGACTTCTTTCATCACACCATTTGGCATGTACTGCTATGTGACTATGCCATTCAGCCTTAGAAATGTAGGGGCCACATACCAGCGGTGCATGACCCATGTCTTTAGCGAGCACATTGGGCGAACTGTCGAGGCCTACGTGGACAACATCGTGGTCAAGTCTAGGAAGGCCAGTGATCTCATCAGTGACTTGGAAATAGCCTTCAGATGCCTCAAGGAAAAGGGCATCAAGCTCAACCCTGAGAAGTGTGTCTTCGGGGTCCTCCGAGGCATGCTCTTGGGGTTCATAGTCTTGGAACGAGGCATCGAGGCCAACTCGAAGAAGGTCTCAGCCGTAACCAACATGGGACCAATCCGAGACCTCAAGGGAGTACAGAGGGTCATGGGATGCCTCGCGGCCCTTAGCCGCTTCATCTCGTGCCTTGGCGAAAAAGGCTTGCCTCTGTACCGCCTCTTGAGGAAATCAGAACGCTTTACTTGGACCCCTGAGGCCGAAGAAGCCCTTGCCAAACTCAAGGCATTGCTCACCAATCCTCCCGTCCTAGTACCACCGGCCAAGGGTGAGGCCCTCTTACTCTACGTCGCCGCAATGACCCAAGTGGTCAGCGTGGCTATGGTGGTCGAGAGGTAGGAAGAGGGGCACACTCTACCCATCCAACGACCTATTTACTTCATCAGCAAAGTGCTTTCCAAGACCAAAACACGCTACCCCACATCCAGAAACTGATCTACGCCGTGGTCTTGGCTCGACGCAAACTGTGTCACTACTTCGAGTCCCACCAGGTGACTATGGTATCGTCTTTCCCCCTAGGAGAGATAATCTATAACCGGGAGGCCTCGGGTAGGATAGCCAAGTGGGCCGTCGAACTCATGGGCGAGGCTCTGTCCTTTGCACCTCAGAAAGCAATTAAATCTTAGGTCTTGGCCGATTTTGTGGCAGAGTGGACTGACACCCAACTGCCACCTGCTCAAGTCCAGGCGGAATGCTAGACCATGTACTTTGATGGGTCCCTGATGAAGACCGGGGCAGGCGCAAGTCTGCTCTTCATCTCACCCCTCGGAGTACATATGTGCTACATGATTTGGCTCCACTTCACCGCCTCCAACAACGTAGCCGAGTACGAAGCCCTCGTCAACGGCTTGCAGATCGCCATTGAACTTGGAGTACGATGTCTCGATGTACGGGGCGATTCGCAGCTCGTTGTTGATCAAGTGATGAAGGAGTCAAACTACCATGACCTTAAAAATGGAGGTGTACTGCAAGCTAGTACGTCGCCTTGAAGACAAGTTCGACGGTCTTGAACTCAACCACATCGCACGTAAATTCAATGAGGCCATGGACGAACTAGCAAAGATGGCATCGGTGCAGGCCCCGGTCCCCCTGAATGTCTTCGCCAGAGACCTCCACAAACCTTCCATCGACTGCGCCTCGGCGGCGGAAGAGGGCCCAGTGGTCGAGCCCCCATAGGGCTCGAGCCCCCCTCTATCGCCGAGACTCCTTCGGCTGAGCCCGAGGTCATGGAAGTCAACACGGAGCCTCCTGAGGCCAACCAAGGCATGGACTAGCGAGTCCCGTTCCTTAACTGCCTCGTCTGAGGAGAGCTTCCCGCTGACAGGACTAAAGCCCGATGGCTTGCTCGGTGAGCCAAGACTTACGTTCTCAGTGACGGTGAATTGTATAGGTGAAGCCCATCTAGCATCCTCCAATGATGCATCACTACCGAGGCAGGTTGAGCCCTACTTTGGGACTTGCATGCGGGAGCCTACGGGCACCATGCAGCACCTCAGACGCTCGTCAGAAATGCTTTTCGCCAAGGGTTCTACTGGCCAATGGCTGTTGCTGATGCCACCAAGCTAGTACGCTCCTGCGAGGCATGCCAGTACTACATGTGGTAGACGCATCTCCTGGCCCAAGCTCTCCAAACCATCCCCATCACATGGCCATTTGCCATGTGGGGGCTTGACATGGTTGGGCCTCTACAGAAGGCCCTCGAGGGCTTCACCCATCTACTGGTAGCAATCGATAAGTTCTTTAAGTGGATCGAGGCTTGTCCGATCAATCAAATCAAGTCTGAGCAAGCGGTGTTGTTCTTCATCGATATCATCCACAGGTTCGGGGTTCCAAACACCATCATCACCGACAATAGGACGTAGTTCATCGGCCACAAGTTCCTAATGTTCTGTGATGACCACCACATCCGTGTGGCCTGGTTGGCCGTAGGACATCCTAGGACAAATGGCCAAGTAGAGCGTGCCAACAGCATGATCCTACAAGGCCTTAAGCCAAGAATATACAACCGGTTAAAGAAATTTGGCAAGAAATGGCTTGCCGAACTCCCATCGGTCATCTAGAGCCTGAGGAACACCCCTAGCCGAGCCACGGGGTTCACACCGTTCTTCTTGGTCTACGAAGCTGAGGCCATCCTCCCCACTGACTTGGAATATGGTTCCCCAAGGCTATAGGCCTACAACGAGCAAAGTAACTGCATCGCCCGCGAGGACGCCCTCGACCAACTAGAGGAAGCCCGAGACGTTGCGCTGCTACATTCGGCCAAGTACCAGCAAGCCCTATGACGCTATCAAGCCTGGCGCATTCGAAGCCGAGACCTAAAAGTGGGCGACCTAGTACTGAGGCTAAGGCAGAGCAACAAGGGCTGCCACAAGTTGACCCCGCCATGGGAAGGACCGTATATCATCGCCCAAGTGCTGAAGCCTAGGACCTATAAGCTAGCCAACGAGAAGGGCGAAACCCTCACCAATGCTTGGAACATAGAACAGCTACGTCACTTTTACCCTTAAATTTCCAAAGCATTGTATATATTGTTTCTCAAAATACAATTAAGAAATGTTCTTTAGTTGTTCTAATCTTTCGAGAAACCCCTAGGCCCATCAAGGGCCTTAGTGATACGATAACTCCATTAGGGAGACACGGCTCTGCCTCTGTAGAACCGAGCCTCCCTCGGGGGCTAGAAGGGGGGACTCCCCCTAAGTCCCACGCACCATTTTTAGTCATTTTTTGAAAAAAATTCTACGCCAAACTCTCTATCACGCTCTGACAAATCAATTATAAAAGACCTAAGGACCGAAAGTCTGTCTCAAGGCCAAAAGGCCGGCCGAGTCGCGAGATGGCCTATGCCTCTGGGCTACGGCACTCCCTCACCACCTTTTCGCCCTAGGGACACTTAGGCTCCGAGGAAGTTGTTTGCAAGTGATATGCTCAGAAACAAGACAGAGGGCAGAGGCTTGGAAATACAATAAAAAATGATTAAGAAGCGTAGACGCATAAGTACTTTAAAAAGGCCTCGACGACCACCAGTGTTATAATACGGTAATGTAATCCCTAATTTATTTACATGGCCTCTTGGGCCCAGGTCAGGGATCAGGGTCTCCAGCATTGATGGACGGTGGGGGAGGGACCACCTCCTCTTCAAACAGCTCGGCCAGCGTCGTGCTAGGGCCCTCAGCTGCCTCCATCAGCTTTGCGACATCCTCCTTGGCCTCCTCGTCATCCTTGGGCAAGATGTAGCCGTCACTGATGGCCTCGAGGTCGACGCCGGCGTAGTGCGAGGAGACAACGGCCAGGGCGTGCTTGACGGCCATGTGCAGCGCCTCCTGGAGTCGCTCGTGCACTTGGCCGCTCAACGCGACCAAGTGGCTCCTAAGGGAGTTGCCCAACTGGGCCCCCTCAACCTCCAAGGCCTCGCACATGGTATGGGCGCCACTCTGTAGCGCGTTGTGCTCCTCGATCTTGGCCTCGAGCACCGCCTGCACTGCGACAGAAGCCTCGGCTGCCCGGGTGACCTCCTTCTCCAACTCTGCACCAAAACAAACGGAATGGGGTTAAGCGCAAAGGAAAATGAGCCAAATAGGGGGCAGAGGCCTACGGGACTCACCCTCGGCTTTCTCCTCCCAGCGCTAGGCCTCAACCTGAGAGGCCTCGGCTTTCTCCTTCCAGCGCTGGGCCTTGACCCGAGAGGCCTCGGCTTTCTCTTTCTAGCCCTAGACCTCGACCCGAGAAGCCTCGGGCGCCCTGGAAGCTCTTTCTCTAGCTCTGCATCACACCAGGGAGTTAGGGGTCGAACACAAGAAAAACGAATAAAACAAGGGGAATAGGACTCACCCTCAACCTTTCCCTTCTAGACCACAGCCTCGGTCCGGGAGGCCTCGGCCACCTTGGGGGCCTCTGCTAGGGCGCCTTTCATCAGCAGGTGCACACCCTGCTCCGCCCCCAGCTGCCCAGCGAGGGCCTTAGCAGAGGCCGTCGCTTCTTTAGCCCGAGACCTAAAGGCGTCTCGATCACCGGCCACCCAGGTCAGCTCCTCCTCTAGCTCCTTGACCCGTGCCACCAAAGGGGTGACCTGCTCCTGAGATGTGGCCGCCTCAGCCTTTGTATTGGCACAGCGAAGGTGGAGGTCCTCCACCTCTATGCTCCACACCGACAGAAGCTCGTTGGCATTAGCGAGCAAGCCCTTCTATCACTGGAGCTAGTCCTAGACGTCCCTCTCTCGTCAGAGGAACAATGACTTCCCGAGGGACCAGGTCTCGAGCTCCTAGATAGGCAAAACAGGGGTCATTCATTGCGAAAAAACTTGGAAAAGATGACTCCATATGAGAAAAGAAGGCGTGAACCTGGGCGACCCTGGGCAAATCGTCAGCCACGATGGACAGCGCTGTCCGCAGCGACCGCTTCGCCAGCTGGCGGTATTGTTCGAAGGTGTCCCAGCGCCCCCCTCGGCCGCATCCTCGAGGGCGAATAGAGGCTCCCCCTCAGGGTCGTCCTGGCTCTACCACAAGACATGCGGGTGATCCCACTGAAAGGTCCTAATGGCTAGAGGGGGGGGGTGAATAGCCTAATAAAAATTTCTACAACAACACTTAACCAAATGGTTAGACAATTATGAGGCGAAGCAAGTGTTGCGCTAGCCTACTCAAAATGCAAGCCACCTACCACAATTCTAGTTTAGATAGTGTCAATTCACACAAGAGCAATGACACTACCCTATGTTAGTGTACTCTCAAAGGCTAACTAAAGAGCCACACCAACCAAGCATGCAAGCTCTCACAACTAGCTACACTAAAGAGCTTGTCAACTAGTTTGCGGTAAAGTAAAGAGAGTGATCAAGAGGGTTATACCGCCGTGTAGATGAATGAACCAATCAATCATGAAGATGAATAACAATGATGACCAATCACCTCGGAATCAATGATGAAGACAATGATTTTTTACCGAGGTTCACTTGCTTGCCGGCAGGCTAGTCCTCGTTGTGGCGATTCACTCACTTGGAGGTTCACGTGCTAATTGGCTTCACACGCCAAACCCTCAATAGGGTGCCGCACAACCAACACAAGATGAGGATCACACAAGCCACGAGCAATCCACTAGAGTACCTTTTGGCGCTCCGCCGGGGAAAGGTCAAGAACCCCTCACAATCACCACGATCAGAGCCGGAGACAATCACCACCTCCGCTCGACGATCCTCGCTGCTCCAAGCCGTCTAGGTGGCGGCAACCACCAAGAGTAACAAGCGAAATCCGCAGCGAAACACGATCACTAAGTGCCTCTAGATGCAATCACTCAAGCAATGCACTTGGATCACTCCCCATCTCACTATGATGATGAATCAATGACGTAGATGAGTGGGAGTCCTTTGGCTAGGCTCACAAGGTTGCTATGTCAATGAAAATGTGCAAGAAGACTACCCTTGAGCCGGCCATGGGGCTATAAATAGAGCCCCCATCAAATAGAGCCGTTATACCCCTTCACTGGGCAAAACGCGCTCTGACCGGACGCTCCGGTCAAACTGACCGGACGCTGGCCCTCAGCGTCCGGTCGCCCGATGGACGCCACGTGTCATCGCCTTCAAATGCTGTTCGTCAGATTCCAACGGCTACGAAGCTGACCGGACGCTCCGGTCAAAACTGACCGGACACTGAAGCCCCAGCGTCCGGTCGTTTCCAGTAAGCTCCCCGAGACATGTTTTTTCGACCGGACGTGTCCGGTCCACCTTGACCGGACGCAGCCAGCGTCCGGTGCTCAACCCTAGCCTAATGTGCCGTCTGACAGCTTGACCGGACGCAGCCTTTCAGCGTCCGGTCGCTGAGTGACCCAACGTCCGGTCAGTAGACCGACGCCAGCATCATTTCGATCAACTCTATTTCAACTCTAACTTCTTCACCCTTGCTCAAATGTGCCAATCACCAAGAATTTTGCATCCGGCGCAATAGAAAATAGACATTTCATTTTCCCGAAAGCGCCGAATAAAAAATAGACATTTCATTTTGCCAATCACCAATAAAAAATATGCTAACACATGTGCACAAGGTGGTTGTAGGGTTGAGAGGGACCCAAACCCATCTCAACCCTACAACCACCTTGTGCACATGTGTTAGCATATTTTCACAAATATTATCAAGGGTGTTAGCACACCACTAGATCCTAAATGCATGTGCAATAAGTTAGAGCATCTAGTGGCACTTTGATAACCGCATTCCGATATGAGTTTCACCCCTCTTAATAGTACGGCTATTAAACCTAAATGTGATTACACTCTCTAAGTGTCTTGATCACCAAAACAAAATAGCTCCTATGGTTAATACCTTTGCCTTGAGCTTTTTGTTTTTCTCTTTCTTCTCTTCAAGTGTAAGCCCTTGATCATCTCCATGCTATCACCATTGTCATGTTATGATCTTCATTTGCTTCTCTACTTGAAGTGTGCTACCTATCTCATGATCACTTGATGAACTAGGTTAGCACTTAGGGTTTCATCAATTCACCAAAACCAAACTAGAGCTTTCACCCACCCATGGGGCTCAGGTCATACCCGCACGAGGGCCGAGCTTCCCTCACCCGAGGTCAGAGCCGGCTGCTCCATAGTGCCGGCTGCCTCGGCATCGACCACCTCCTTCACCCAAGAAGTATCATCAGAGGAGATCAAATGGACCTCTTCTTCCCGGGCGCTCTCCTACAACAGCGGCAGGCCTTGGACTGGTGGCGGTATTGAGGCCTGCCCAGCCTCTGCCTCCACTTCCTGGGCCGCCAGCTTTGCCGCGCTCACGCCGGCTCCCGCCACCCCGGCCTCAGTGGTCTCGGGGGCTCTGGTCCCCACCACCTCGGCCTCGGTGGTCTCGGGGGCTCCGGTCCCTGCCACTTCGGCCTCAGTGGTCCTAGGCACCCCGGCCTCCATCGCCTCAGCCTCGGAAGTCTAGGGGGCCTCTGTCTCACCCTTAGTGGCCCTGACAACTAAGGGCGCCTCGGCCCCATCTGACTCGTGGGCCTTGGCCTCGTAGGGCGTAGGCGTTTCCTCCCCCGCATGCTCTGTGGCTGCCCCGGTAGCCTCCCCCTGGGCGACCAGCTCCTTTGGGTCAGCCCTCACCGATGCCACGCCACACTGTACGGCGGCCTGCGCCTCCACCACCTATTGAGTAGTGGAGCACATGCTCACCTTGAGCGACTTACGTGGCGCCAGGGCAGGCACCTCTGCCTAACGCTTCCGGCTAAAGGCAAAACACCCACTTGGTCAGCATATGACCATAAAGCGAGCGGGAGACGATACAAACTCTGCTGAAAAAACACTCACCTCGAGTGGGGATGCAACCGCTTTGGCACTGCGACCCTCCTCTACAATGGCAGTGGCGGCGGTGGTGGCATGGCCTCTGTATCTGCTAGTGCCGGCCAGCCCTCACCGGACTCCGGTGCCCCCTCGATCCTTTGCGGGGGCAGTTCCGTCGCCCCCGATGCCACCTGCTCCACCTCTGCCATCGAGCCCACTGGGCTGATGGCGCGTTTTCCCAATGCCCGTGCCTCGGGCATGTTGGCCTCAGCCTCGAGGCCGGCGGTCGCCAGCCCCAAGGCATCCTCTCCTCCTCCTAGAAGCACCAGGCTGCTCACCGATGTCCCGAGTGTTGTCTCCCTGACATGAGGGAGATGGTCCAGGGGACCCCGCCCCATCTCGCTCTCATCATCATCGCCCGAAGAGTCCTTCGATAGTGATGGTGATGGAGACGCCTCCACCGAGAGACCATCCTGCCTCTGCTGTCGGCGATGCTTCTCTAGTCCCTCACGCTCAAGGATCTTCCTTGTGCGCTTTGCCTCCTCGGCATCATTTTGCTTCTTCTATGCCTCGGCGTGCGCCCGGTTCGCCGCCCGCCGCGCTGTGTCCTCAGGAACAGGCGGTGGAGAGGCTCGCACATCTCTCATCCCCTGTAGGAATGGCGAACACAAATAAGGGACCAGAAAATAGTGTGGAATAAGGAGGCCTCGGGGGCCGCAGCAGCATGTGACTTACCAAAGAAAGGTACCCCTGCGATGGGCGCATCACGAACGGGGTCAGACCACCGATCTTCAGCCACCGCTCCACTGTCTCTCTCACCCAACGAAGAATCTCCTCATCAGAGAGGGCAGAGGCAGACATCTGGATGCCCTCAATCGGCTCATCTGGTCTCATCTCGAACAGGCGCCGCCGCTGAGCCATCAATGGCAGCACCCTCCGATGGTGGAAGGCCGCCACAACCACAACGGTCGTGAGGCCACGGCCGCGCAGCCTCTCTAGTCCCTCTAGGAGTGGCTGCAACTTGGGCTGATCCTCCTTCGGGACGCCATACCTCCACTTCTCTGGCTGGCTCTCCACGACCTGCCCGATGTGGGGGGGAAGTCCACCGTTGTCGTTGTAGAGGTAGAACCAGCTAGTGTACCAGCGGCGATTGGTTGACACGAGCTGGGCCGAGATGTAAAGGTGCTACCGGTCCTGGTGCACTTGGAGAGTGTAGCCATCGGCCCTCACCGCCTTCCTCGTGCTTATCGTGCCCGTCGGCTTGGTGGTATGCCCCACCCGGAAGAGGTGGAGCCACAGCTCCCAATGGGGGACAATCCCCAGGTACCCCTCGCAGACGGCGATGAAGATGGCCGCCTGCGCGATGGAGTTGTGGTTGAAGTTGTGGATCTCCATACTGTAGTAGTGCGGTAGCGCCCACATGAACTGGTCCGCCTGTAGGTTGAGACCATGCTCGTGGAAGGACATGAAGCTCATGACGTAGCCATCACGCGGCCTTGGCTCTGGCTCGCCCGATGGAGCAATCCACTCTGGCCTGTTGGGGTCGGTAACTGGATAGAGAAGGCCATCGTCGACAAGTGACTAGAGTGTCTCCATGGATATGTCGGACCGACCCCAAGCATCCACCTCAATGACAATAGTGCTGGCCATGAGTGTGGTGGAGAATGCAACTACGGCGGTAAGCCTCTCTGTCTCTGCCTCGCCCTTCTCCCTTCTTCTCCCCAGTGCTCTCTGTTCCTAGCAATGGCTCAAGGGCAGCAAAGGCGAATGCAGGCAAGGTAAGGAGGGGAGGGGCGAGGCTCGTCATGTATTTATGCAGGAAGGAGGCGAAACAGGCAGGCGATGAAATCGGGCAAGTTTCCCTCAGATCCGGCATAGTTAATCCAGATCTAATTTAACCACCCACGCACCCACCTTTTCCTTATTAATCGAGTGAACAGTGGTGTCCCATCCACTGATAGAGTGTCGCGTTCGACCGTAGCAGCGACCGGCGTCATTCCGTCTCGTCGAGAAAATCACCTCAAAAGGCGCGCCTACTGTTGTCAAGCCGATGGGGGGGGGGAATATCCCCCACCTGATTCCTTTCAGACGAAGGAACTGGGCATCGAGCCAATTACGGTCTAGGGGTTTGAAGGCTGGGCCCCGAGGGTTTCGACAGCTACCCTAGGGCAACAGAGTCAGGGATGACTATGGGTGATCCCATATGGGGCCGAGGCCCAAGCAAGCGAAATGCTTGGGATGCCCTAAGTTGTGTCTGAGATCGACAGGGAGGTCTTCAAATGGGATCCCACCATAGGGAGGCACCGAGCCACCAGGGCCCATTGAATGGCCCCGGCACCCACTAGAGAAGCCCTCTGGTACTCTTGGAGTGCGTCTCTAGACCGCTAGCCGACCCCTATCGAATGGGACATAGGCCTCCACTCAAACTTACCCGATAACAGCTCACCGGAAGTGTCACCGCTCGCGCCCATCGAGGGTAGCTTGGCATATTCCACCCCTCCTTCTAAAAGAAAAGGATGTGTGAGGGTCGCACAAAAAGCCAGGGGAACCCCTAACGGCACTCTCGCTCCGTGCAGAGGCTAAGGGTCTCTTCCTACAAACTTGCCGAGACCCAGTGACCTAGGCTCGCATGCGAGAGCTCGTCAAACAACCCCTCCTTCCAAACGAAAAGGATGCGCGAGGGTCGCACAAAAAGCCAGGGGAACCCCTGACGGCACTCTCGCTCTGTGCAGAGGTTTGGGGGCTCTTCTTGCAAACTTGCCAAGACCAGCGACCTAGGATCATACGCGAGGGCTCGGCAAACAACCCCTCTGTCCGAATGAAAAGGACGCACGAGGGTCACATGAAAAGCCAGGGGAACCCCTGATCGCTCTCTCGCTTCGTGCAGAGGCTTGGGGGCTCTTCCTACAACCAGGTCGAAGACAAGCAACCTAAACTCGTAGGAAAAAACGCGATAAAGGGCACCGAGCCTATTACGGTCCAAGAGTTCAAGGCTAGGCCCCTGAGGGTTTCGACAGCCACCCCAGGGTAGCAAAGTTAGGGACAACTATGGGCAAGCCCATATAGGGCCGAGGCCCAAGCAAGCGAAATGCTTGGGATGCCCTAAGTCGTGTCTGAGACTGGTAGGGAGGTCTCCGAATGGGATCCCACCGTAGGGAGGCACTGAGCCACCGGGGCCCATCAAACGACCCTAACACCCACTAGAGAAGCCCTCTAGTACTCTTGGAGTGTGTCTCTGGACCGCTAGCTGACCCCTATCAAATGGGGCATGGGCCTCCACTTGGACTTACCCGATAACAGCTCATCAGAAGTGTCACCGCTTGCGCCCACCGAGGGTAGCCTAGCATATTCCACCCCTCCTTCTAAATAAAAAGGATGCGCGAGGGTCGCACAAAAAGCCAGGGGAACCCCTGACGGCCCTCTCGCTCTATGCAGAGGCTAGGGGGCTCTTCCTATAAACTTGCCGAGACCTAGCAACCTAGGCTCGCACGCGAGGGCTCAGCAAACAACCCCTCCTTCCAAATGAAAAGGATGCGCGAGGGTTGCACAAAAAGCCAGGGGAATCCCTGACAGCACTCTCGCTCCGTGCAGAGGCTAGGGGGCTCTTCCTGCAAACTTGCCGAGACCCAGCAACCCAGGCTCGCACACGAGGGCTCAGCAAACAACCCCTCCTTCCAAACGAAAAGGATGCGTGAGGGTCACATAAAAAGCTAGGGGAACCCTTGACAGCACTCTCGCTCCGTGCAAAGGCTAGGGGGCTCTTCTTGCAAACTTGCCAAGACCCAGCGACCCAGGCTCGCACGCGAGGGCTTGGCAAACAACCCCTCCATCTGAACGAAAAGGACACGCGAGGGTTGCACGAAAAGCCAAGGGAACCCCTGATCACTCTCTCGCTCCATGCAGAGGCTCGAGGGCTCTTCCTGCAACCAGGTCAAAGACAAGCAACCTGAACTCATAGGGAAAAACACGATAAAGGGCACCAAGCCCATTACGGTCCAGGGGTTTGAAGGCTGGGCCCCCGAGGGTTTCTATAGTCGCCCTAGGATAGTAGAGTCAGGGACAACTATGGGTGAGCCCGTGCATGGCCAAGGCCCGAGCAAACGATCGCTTAGGACGCCCTAGGTCGTGTCCAAGACCGGCAGGGAGGTCTCCGAATGGGAAACCACCATTGGGAGGCACCGAGCCATTAGGGCCCATCAAACGGCCCTGGCACCCACTAGAGAAGCCCTCTGGTACTCTTGGAGTGCGTCTCTGGACCGCTAGCTGACTCCTACCAAATGGGGCATGGGCCTCCACTCGGACTTACCTGATAATAGCTCACTGGAGGTGTCACTGCTCGCGCCCACCGAGGGTAGCATGGCACCCTCCACCCCTCCTTTCGAACAAAAAGGATGCGTGAGGACCATACAAAAAAGATAGGGAAACTCCTGATCGACCTCTTGCTCCGCGTAGAGGCTCGAGGGCTCTTGCTGCAATTGAACCGAGGCCCAGCGACTCGAACTCGCACTCATAGGCTCGGCAAACACAATAAACCCCTCGCACGACGTAGGAAAAGCCCCTGGAGGAATAAATCCACTCCTCTAGGGCCTTAAGGGCTACACCCGGCGGGTGAGCTCGCGCACACTCACTGAGGCCTCGAGTATGAAACACCATCCCGCCAGGAGCTGCTGCGAGCCGAGTCTCATCAAAACCTCAAGAAGAGCACTCACACTCTCCCTGAGGCTCGGGGGCTACTATCAGGTACCATAAGAAGGGGTCCCCTAAGCAAAAACCAAAAAAATTGCTTAGACTCCGTCAAAATCAAAGCCAAGAGACAACTATTGGCTAACCCCCAGCCTTGTCCGAGGCCACCGACTCTTCGCCTTGTTCGAGGCCTCGCACGAAAGGCCTCAATGGCCTACCGAATCTCTACCTCGCTCGAGGCCTCACACGAGGGGCCTCGGACGGTCTACCAATTTTCCGCCTCGCTCGAGGCCTCGCACGAAAGGCCTCGAACGAGGAACCGATTCTCCGTCTCACACGAGGCCCCGCGTGTACAGCCTTGGACGAGATGCTGATTCTCTGTCTCACTCGAAGCCGTATTGGCAATAACCCCATCGCCTCTGCCTCGACCGATCTGCACAACAGAGCATCGTGTCTGATTAATGTGACCAACCACTCCCGCAACATCAGATGGACGATAGCTCGACACAGCAGAGCAGCCAACGAGATGGGAAGTAGCATCAGCACCATACCATTCGGGATAGGATAGGACAGGGCAAGGGTTACTGGCTGCTGTGCTCGATACTGTGCCCACGACCGGTGCCTGCACTGCACTGTGCTACCTAACCCCTACTCCAGGAACAACATGGCGTGGGGAGTCTAGTCCGGGTCACTATAGCCTTGGGATCAGTGTATAGGACCAACTGCTCCCTCCATGCCTCGGCAATCTACTTCAGGGTCTTGGCAACCTTAGGATTCATGCCTGCCGAGCCCCACACGATGGCTCGGCCTCGGCACCAACTGAGCTTCGGCTCTTCATGCGGTCAACATACAGCGACTGACACATCGCTCGCCAGGCCCTGCGTCAAGCTATCACTAGAGCTCCCACGTCGCACAGGATCAGACATGACCGGCACGTTGCTCCAGCACTCCAAGGGCCGGACCACTCCATCGACCATGCCACCACAGTAACAGGCTACAGGGCTCAGACACGCTGCCTCTATTTGCACGACGCCACATAGCTAACACATGTATCACCCCTGTCCCCCCTTCAACTATAAAAGGGAGGGATCAGGGCCATTTCTAGGGGAGGACAGACTGACCCTGATGCTCATAGACACTCAGGTATAGATGAGCTCACGAGATAGACAAACACGCATAGGAAGAAGAACAGACGAACTCACTCACTCACACGCAAGCAACACTCTATAACACGCACGCTTCCCCGCAGCCTAAGATCAACATCTCAAGCAAGTCACATCGCTCCACGCAGAGACCTAGGACTAATTCCCTCTCTCGTCCTGCTTGTAATCCCCTACTACAAGCACCTTGGTGCAAGGAATACAAGATCGATCTCTCAGACTAGACGTAGGGCACCTATCGCCTGAACCAGTATAAACCTTGTGTCTCTTTGCATCACCATCTAGGATTAGGGGCATGCAATACATTTTCACTAGTTGGTTGAGGGCCCACCGATCCAAAACACCGACACCTCACATATATCCAATTCCTTGAGCGTACTTTCAAATTCATCACATCGATATTCCTAGTAGCTGTGGCCTCTTCGTCCATCTTCCTAAACTGCTCTTCCTTTGCATAGTAGCCACCTGGGCCTAGATGATGGTGGTGTTTGTTCCTCTTCTCCAGCTCGGTGTTATGGGCACTGAGCTCCAATGCCTCCGATGAAGTCTTTTAAGACACGAGCTCCTCCCATTGACTAGGAGTTAACAAGTTTTTCTAGGTTATCTTCGGCATGGTTAATAAGTTTTTCTAGGCTATCTTGGGCAATTATCAGGAATTCAGAAAACAAAGAAGAATATGATATTGTTTGTGATTACTACTGCAACCAAAGCATCCATCAAGACATACCAAATTTCCCTATGGCTGTCTATATGCTAAAAAATAGAATTTCTCCTACCCACATGGACTAGTAATAATAATACAATTCAATAGTACATGGCTACATGTATTCCAAGACCTATTCCATGTTGGCATGCATTGTATTTGGACCAAAGTAAGGATAGAATAATATAAGAGGGTAATCTTCAAGTCACACGAGTTCAGCATGCTAGAAAGCAAATTTTAAGTGACAGAAAACTACGTGTATACAATGGAATTATGCCAATGAGACATGCCAGAAAACACAACTCAAATATATCAACTTTAAATTGCTTGCTCAGTTTTTAGGTGACTAACACACATATCACTCCCACACTGTTGACAATAATGCAAAGTCAAACCTTCAAAATAAGTTTTAAGGCAATAGCCTTGGAGGACCAGACGAATAATGTCATCAATCAAAGAGTTAAGTATACTAAGACATCTTATTTCTTAGTTATAATCTAGGAGGCTTCCACTTGTAAAGCATTTCATAGTTCTACAGAAGTAGTACACAAGAACGATGCAAGGACATTGCAGGCCTATACTATGGACGTTTTGCTTCTAGGTATCATCCTTTATGCAGTGCAAAGAAACAACGGATAATAGATTTCTTTTCCTAACATATTCCAATGAGCATAGAGTACGTTTGGCTTTCAACACAATGTATGTAGTAACTATCAGAGATAAGACAGATAGACTGTCTGGGAAAGCCAATGTTTGTTGATCGACGTCGATGGAGGTGCGCGGATGCTGGTGGAGGAGCGCGGACGCCGGTGGAGGTGCGTGGATGCCGGAGAGCATGGGAAGGAGTGCGGACACCGGTGGAGGTGCGCGGAGGCCGGTGGAGAGGGTGCGGACGCCGGTGGAGGGGGCATGGGTGCGAGTGAGGGGGCGCGGATGCCGGTGGAGGTGCGTGGATGTTGGTGGAGGAGCGCGGACATTGGTGGAGGGGGCGCGGATGCCGGTGGAGGTACATGGATGCCGTTGGAGGAGCACGGACGCCGGTGGAGGGGGCACGGGTGCGGGGAGGGGTTGCACGGGTGCAGAGATGGGGCGCACGGGTGCGCCGCTGGCCGGGTGCACCGCGGCACCTTAAGGTCGAAAACCCTAGCGCCGCCGGCCGGTCAGAAACCCTAGGGCGGGGAGTAGGCGCGCGGGTGCGGGGAGGGGGCGCGAGTGCGGGGAGGGGGTGCGCGGGTGCGGAGAAGAGGCACGCGGGTGCGGGGAGGGGGGCGCGGGCGTCGGGACAGGTCTAGGAGGCGACGTCGGCGGGGCAGCCTGACGGCGTCGGAGGAAGAAGACAACGCCCAATAGGCTAACACCCGTGCACCCTTGTATTTATACTCGGGATGATTTCTAGAGGCGGTTCCTGATCCAGCCGCCCCTACAAATACATTTGTAGGGGCGGTTTCTGATCCAACCGCCCCTACAAATATTTTCTATTTTTTAAATTATTAATTCTATATTTTTTATATCATAAAAACACAAAGTAATATAAAAACAATTATGTACATGCACAATTATAATATTTTGTATTATTCTATATATGAAGAAATATATATCTAAACAATTATAGTCAAAACAATATAGAAAACAAAAAAAAACAAAAATTAAAAATTTGAATTTTAAAACTTTGACTACAATTTTATGACATTAAATGAAACAAAATGAAAATGTTGTAAACATAAAAGTTGTATAACTCATCAACATGTATAACTTTTATTTTGATCATCTTGTCATGTGACTTTGTTTGGACGATTCAAAATTTGAAATTTAAGCAATTTCAACTTGAAACAATATTTTGAAAGAGTAAATTATTTCAGATGAAAAACTAATGATACCAAAGTTGTAGAACTCATCAATATCTACAACTTTTATTTTGATCATATTTTCATTTGACCAAATTTGAATAGTTGAAAATTTGAATTTCAATAAATAACAACTTCAAACAAGCCCTGGTAAAGGAGGAGGGTTGTGTTAGGCGTGGCGAGCCAATGTAAAAACTTAGCCACTTAAATGGAGATGAAACCCGAAAGAAAATCGTTGGGGCGTAACCCTCTTAGCGACGCGCCATATCGGAACCCGGGTATGGTGTTAAATGGGCAAGGGCCGGGTCGTCACCCCCGTGACGCGCCGTGTCGTGATCTGGGCATGGTGTCAAGTAACCAAGGATCGGGTCGTCGCTTCCTTAGTGGCGCGCTACATCGGCGCCCGGGTGTAGTGAAAAATGAGCAAGGGTCTTCGCATCAGAGTCGACGGGTGTGAAGGGTAAGGAAGCTAGTCGAACCAACTAGGATCCGTTTAGGTAGTTGGAATGTAGGGTCACTTACAGGTAAGTTAAGAGAATTAGTTGATACCGCGACTAGGAGGCGTGTAAATATATTATGCGTTCAAGAGACTAAATGGAAGGGTCAGAAGGCGAAGGAGGTGGACAATACAGGTTTCAAGCTTTGGTATACAGGGACAGTCGCGAATAGAAATGGAGTAGGAGTTTTGATTGATAAGAGCCTCAAGAATGGTGTGGTGGGAGTGAGAAGGCAAGGAGATAGGATTATCTTAGTCAAGCTTGTCGTTGGTGATATGGTCTTGAACGTAATTAGTGCGTATGCCCCCCAAGTAGGCCTCGACGAGAGTGCTAAGAGACAGTTCTGGGAAGACTTAGATGGCCTGGTTAGAGCTATACCTAGTAGTGAGAAGCTTTTTATAGGAGGAGATCTTAATGGGCATGTAGGTACTACAAGCGCAGGTTTCGAGGCAGTTCATGGAGGTTTTGGGTATGGTAGTAGGAATCAGGAGGGGGAGGAAGCTCTAGACTTCGCGGTAGCTTTTGACCTGATGATAGCCAACACTTTCTTTAGAAAGAGAGAATCTCATCTAGTGACCTTCAGTAGCGGACAACACTGTAGTCAGATTGACTTTGTCCTCGCAAGAAGAAAGGACAAACGAGCATGCTTGGATTGCAAGGTGATACCAGGGGAGTGTGTTGTTTCTCAACATAAGCTTTTGGTGGCAGATTTTCGTTTTCAGATACGTGCCCGTAGGGATAAACAAGCTAAGATTGAAAGAACAAAGTGGTGGAAACTGAAAGGGGAGACGTCAGAGGTATTTAGGGAAAGGGTTATCAAAGGGGGCTCTTGGAAGGAAGAAGACGACATAAACAATATGTGGGACAAGATGGCAACCAACATTCGGAAGGTAGCCTCAGAGGTGTGTGGAGTAACCAAAGGAAGGGGACGTGAGGCTAAAGATACTTGGTGGTGGAATGAGGAAGTCCAAAGGGCTATTAAGGAGAAGAAAGAATGCTATAGACGCTTGTACCATGACAGGAGTGTGGACAATATAGAGAAGTATAAGGTGGCAAAGAAGACTGCAAAGCGAGCTGTAAGTGTGGCAAAGGGTAGAGCGTACGAGGATCTTTACCAACATTTGAGTACGAAGGAAGGAGAGAAGGACATTTATAGGATGGCTAGGGTTCGTGAGAGAAAGACACGGGACTTCAACCAAGTTAAGTGCATTAAGGATGAAAGGGAGCATCTCTTGGTAAAGGAGGATGAAATCCGACATCGATGGCAAGAGTATTTTGACAAATTGTTCAATGGTGAGAATATGGACACAACCTTTCAGTTGGATGACTCTTTTGATGACACCAATAGGCGCTTTGTGCGGAGAATCCAAGAATCTGAGGTCAGAGAGGCGTTGAAAAGGATGAAAGGAGGTAAGGCGATGGGACCGGATGGTATCCCAATCGAGGTGTGGAGATGCCTCGGGGACATAGCTGTAGTATGGTTAACCAAGCTGTTCAACCATATTTTTCGATCGAACAAGATGCCTGATGAGTGGAGAAGTATATTGGTACCGATCTACAAGAATAAAGGGGATATTCAAAGTTGTACAAATTACCGAGGAATTAAGTTGATGAGCCATACTATGAAGCTATGGGAGAGAGTTATCGAGCATCGCTTGAGAGCAATAACGCGGGTCTCTATGAACCAATTTGGTTTCATGCCCGGAAGGTCAACCATGGAAGCCATTTTCTTAATAAGACAAGTTATGGAGCGGTATAGGGAGAAGAAGAAGGACCTACACATGGTTTTTATTGACTTGGAGAAGGCTTATGATAAAATACCAAGGAATGTTATGTGGTGGGCGTTGGACAAACATAAAGTCCCAACGAAGTACGTCGGGCTCATTAAGGACATGTACAACAATGTTGTGACTAGAATTCGAACAAGTGATGGAGACACGGATGACTTCCCGATTAGGATAGGACTACATCAAGGGTCAGCTTTGAGCCCTTATTTGTTTGCTTTAGTGATGGATGAGGTCACAAGGGACATACAAGGGGACATCCCTTGGTGTATGCTTTTCGCGGACGATGTAGTGCTAGTTGATGAAAGCCGGACAGGAGTGAATCAGAAACTGGAGTTATGGCGGGAGACTTTGGAGTCCAAAGGTTTTAGACTTAGTAGAACTAAGACTGAGTATATGAGATGTGACTTCGGCACTACTACTCGGGAGGAGGAAGATGTTAGTTTGGAAGGTCAAGTAGTGCCTAGGAAGGATACCTTTCGATATTTAGGATCAATGCTACGGAGGGACGGGGATATTGATGAAGATGTTAGCCATAGAATCAAAGCAGGGTGGATGAAGTGGCGGCAAGCGTCTGGTGTCCTATGTGACAAAAGGGTACCACAGAAGCTAAAAGGCAAGTTTTATAGGACGGCGATTAGACCTGCTATGTTGTATGGTGCAGAATGTTGGCCTATGAAAAGACGACATATTCAACAGCTAAGTGTCGCAGAAATGCGTATGTTGCGTTGGATTTGCGGTCATACAAGAAGGGATCGAGTTCGGAACGATGATATACGTGAGAGATTAGGGGTAGCGCCAATTGAAGAAAAGCTTGTCCAACACCGGTTGAGATGGTTTGGACATGTGCAACGGAGACCTCCAGATGCACCGGTGCGTAGTGGAATCCTAAGTCAGGACAGTAACGTGAAGAGAGGCAGAGGAAGACCGAAGTTGACTTGGGTAGAGGCAATAAAAGGAGACTTGAAAGGATGGAATATACCCAAAGACTTAGCCTTAGATAGGAGTGCTTGGAAGACAGCTATTCACGTGCCTGAACCTTGATTGCTTCTGTTGGGTTTCAACTCTAGCCTACCCCAACTTGTTTGGGACTTAAAGGCTTTGTTGTTGTTGTTGTTGTTGTTGTAACAACTTCAAACAAGATTTTAAAACCTTAAATGATTTCAATAATAAAAGTCGTGAACATAAAAGTTGTTGAACTCATCACTATCTACAACTTTTATTTTGGTCACTTCTTCATGCGATAAAGTATTAGTAAACATTATTCATAAATTCATATATGACTCATAGTTTCATGAACTATACGAGAAACATGTTGATTTGTGAACAATGTTTACTATTACTTTGTCAGATGAAGAAATAATCAAAATAAAAGTTATAGATCTTGATGAGTTATACAACTTTGGTATTTATCACTTTTTCAGCTAAAATCATTTAATGGTTGAAAATCTCGTTCAAACTTATTATTTTTTAAATTTGAAAATTTGAAGTGCTCAAACTTTGTCAAATGAAAATATTGATCAAATCAACACACTAACTTGATAGGGCAAGATTTTAGAAAATTTTAGAAAAAAATCATCACATTTGAAGTTAGTATGAGGGAGAAAGGCTAGTTACAAATTTTACCTAGAGATCAAAAAGAAAAATCACAACTGTTCATGATGATCAATGATAAACAAGTGTGATTTCTCTTTTTAATCTGTGGCTGAAACTTACAACTAGTTTTTCTCCCTCATACTAACTCCAAATGTGATGGTTTTTTCTAAATTTTTCTAAAATCATGCTCTATCATTTCAGTCTAGTCATCTATCTTTGTCACTAATTTTGAACAATTCAAATTTTAAATTTCAGAAAATGATAGCTTCAAACCTGATTTTCAAACACTAAATGATTTTAGCTGTAAAGGTGATGAATATAAAAGTTGTATAACTCGTCAAGATCTCCTACTTTTATTTTGGTCATTTCTTCATTTCATAAAGTGTTAAGTGATTTCATAAAGTTTTAGTAGTAATAGAGTGAATGTTCAAATAGAGTCATCTGGATGTTGCAAAGGGTAGTCTCACACACATGCATAAATGTAGTCTCATACATATACAAAATATGTAGTCTTACACACGTACATAAATATATAGTCTCACACGCATGCATAAATGAAGTCTTATAAACATACACTTACACAAACACTCTACGTTCAACAACTAGCTAGCCCACTGTAACAACTTTTTCCTTGACACCTTTTCGTTCCCATGATAATATATCTTTGGGGAGGTTCTTTTCCACAAAACTAATCTTCTTAGGAAAGTCTGTGAATAGCGGTATCTCATCGTAGTTATTGTAAGCATCAACATCGTCCACGCCATCAACTCTAATAATGTGCTGTTTCTCAGAGGTCGACACACTTTTTTGCACGCCCGGTGGGACCACAATCGTCATGGTGGTTCACAACAATAAGGACATTCTTATGGTACCCTATGAAGACTTACCTGATGAGGATAAAGATGTCATTCAAATATCCACTGCTGAGAGTTTTGATGCATGGACAGTCAGATACAGACAAAGCTGATGATAGGGTTTCTTTATAGAAGCTGTCAACAAATCTGTTCATGATGCAATGCTAAATCATAATATAGCTTTCTTGAATACATTCCACAATACCATGAAGGAGGTGTTTCATGGATTTCCACTTGATCAGGTTGGACCCGCTTATTACAATATTCCGCATCTGTCGACTCAGGGGACTAATCAAACCAGTATTAGCCATTAAGAAGCAGCTCTAGCTAAGAGTGATGATGCCCAGGCAATTAGCAGTCATCTAAGCAAATTTAGGGTGCTACTACTAATCAAATGCAATATAATTCTAGATCATCAGTGCAGCATGCGCAATGGCTGATAGGGCAAGTTCATAATCAGATGGTTAATTTTGGTACACTAGGCCAAATACCACTGTTGGCTCAAAAAATAGCATGATTGGTTCAAGGATTAATAGAGATACAGATCCTAATGTTTTCAAACCAGAGATTTCAATAGTAAATCAGTAAGGGGCCCAACAGATCGATATTCCACAAGGATATCATTATGGTTCAGATTATAATACCCTCAATATGATTCCAAATCTAGGGTATCAAGGCACTCAGAATTCCAATCTGCAGATGGGTCAGCAGTTGCCAAGAAATCCAAACTCAAATGCTAATGAATTGTTGCTCAGAGTAACGAAATGATGATGAAAATCAGTTTAGTTTAAAACCAAAAGGGCAAACCTTTTCATATAAACGTCCATATCCAGAGTGGTATGTTGGTGGCCCTTCCTATGAATGACAGGCTTCTAGAATTTCTAGGTTCACTGGTCAAGATAGTACAAGTACAATAGAACATGTCAGTCGATATCTTACTAGTTGGGTGAAGCCTCTGTTGAAGAAGCGCATCAAGTTCGCTTCTTTTCTTTGTCCCAGTCAGGACCAGCTTTCACTTGGTTTTTATCACTAGCGGTTAATTCTTTCCAATTGGAGTGATCTTGAAAAGAAATTTATACATATTTCTACACGGGACAGGGGAAAGAAAGATCATAGATTTGACAACTATAAAGCAAAGAGCTAATGAATCGGGTGCTGAGTTCCTTTAGAGTTCTGGGAAATAAGAAACTTATGCTTTTCGTTGAATTTGACTGATGATCAGCTAGCTATGTTGGCCGTTCAAGGAATGTTGCCAACATGGAGAGAAAAGCTGCTTGGGCAAGAACTTGATAATTTAGGTTAATTGGCTCAATGGGTGGTAGCACTTAATAACCAATTCTAGAATATACATAGAGATACCTGATTTCAGAAGAGTGCTGCAATCGCTGAAGCATATATAATCATTATTTAGTCAATGATGATGATAAAGAAGAGGAAATTGCCATAGTTGAATGGAATTGGGGTAAAAAGATAGTAACGGTTCCAAATCCTTGGGGAAAAGAAGTTGAAGAAAGTTATGAGTTTGATGTTACAAAAGCAGAGAAACTTTTTGATTTCTTGCTTTAGAAGGGACAAATTAAACTGTCTACCAATCATGTTATATTACTTCCCAATCAGTTGAAGAATAAGAAGTTCTACAAGTACCATAACACTACTTCTCATACTACTAATGATGTTGCAGGATTTTTAGCAGCATATTCAGAGGGCTATTCAACAAGAGAAGCTTAAATTTGATACAGCTCGGAAAATGAAAGTTGATAATAATCCTTTCCCAAAGGATTAGAACATGGTTGATGCTAAGTTGTTCAAAGGGAAAACTAAAGTTTTGACATCAGCTAGGGCAAGAGAAACTAGAACAGTTAATCCAGAGATACAAATATTGGCTGATGAATATAGAGAAATTAAAAGGCGTTGTGACCAACAAAAGAGCCGATATGAGCAGGGAGAAACGTCGAGAGATGGTGCGATGAGACCACATGTTACATCTCAAATCTATTGAACAAATGGCAACGATAGAAGGAGAAAGATTATCAGCACTGGTTAGAAGAGAAGGAATATCAACGTCAATAAGAAGAAGAGAGATATGAAAGAGACAAGTTGAGTCACATTGGAATTGCCTTTTCTTCAGACATTGTTGGAATGAAGGTTTGAGATTGCCTACTAGAAATAATTGCCCAGAATGTACAGAATATAGAGAACAATATTGGGAGTTTAGGCAATCTCAAGTCAACCGTAGGTCTATCCATGATCGAATTGAATATCAACATAATGATGTGGATCGGCGCTTAAAAATAGAAGCATTCATGATCAGCTTGGAAAGCGAGTTGTTGATCAGAACTGGGCCGATTATGAAGAAGAAGATGATGAAGAATATGTTTGGCAGAAAGGACAGTGGTGTCTAGGAGGTTTAACAAGAAGTTAGACGAGAAGAGTACAATGCCTAAGGAGCAGAGAATTAGAACAGGCTCAGAAATCTGGTAAACCGCAAGTATGATGTGCTAAACAAACACCGATAAGGGTTAGCCATCGACTAATATTCAAATGGCTTTTTTTACCATCTGAATTTAAAGCTCCAACAGATCAAGAAGTCTATTCAGATTTTGATGAATCAGAGTATGAAGAGATGGCAGCCTAGTTGACATTGATATAGCAACCTATATTTGATAAACTAGTTAAGCATAGGCATTTGAAGGCTTTATATGTGAAAGGTTTTGTCAATGGGAAGCCGATGAGTAAAATATTGGTTGATGGAGGTGCCTCTATTAATCTGATGCCTTATACTACTTTTCGCAAGCTTGGTTAAGGACCAGAAGATCTGATCGAGACTGACATGATGCTTAAGGATTTTAGGGGTAATGCGTCCAAGACTAGGGGGCAATAAATGTTGAATTGATAATTGAAAGTAAGACTTTGCTCACTACATTCTTTGTCATTGATAGAACTCCTTGGTCATGATTGGATTCATGCCAATTGTTGTGTACCATCGACTATGCATCAATGCTTGATTTAGTGGCATGGAGACAATGTTGAGCTAGTTCATGCTAATGATTCTGTGAGCATAGCGACAACTGATCCAATGTATTGGGAACTAGAAGATTTTGAGTGTTTTTGTGGAAAAGCAATGGGAAGGAGGCTTCATTAGAATCAATAATGAAGGCTAACAGCCGATCCGAGTAGTCGGCTCCTAAAGTTTGTTTTAATGGATAATCCACTCATCAACATGTACATTAAATAAAACAAAATGAAAATGTTGTAAACATAAAAGTTGTATAACTCATCAACATGTACAACTTTTATTTTGGTAATCTTGTCATGTGACTTTGTTTGGACGATTCAAATTTTGAAATTCAAATAATTTCAACTTGAAACAATATTTTGAAAGAGTAAATGATTTCAGATGAAAAACTAATGAATACCAAAGTTGTAGAACTCATCAATATCTACAACTTTTATGTTGATCAAATTTTCATTTGACCAAATTTGAACAGTTAAAATTTAAATTTCAATAAATGGCAACTTCAAACAAGATTTTTGAACCTTCAATGATGTCAAACAATAAAAGTCGTGAACATAAAAGTTATTGAACTCATCACTATCTACAACTTTTATTTTGGTCACTTCTTCATGCGAAAAGTATTAGTAAACATTATTCATAAATTCATATATGACTCATAGTTTATGAACTATACGAGAAACATGTTGATTGTGAACAATGTTTACTATTACTTTGTCAGATGAAGAAATGAATCAAAATAAAAGTTCTAGATCTTGATGAGTTATACAACTTTGGTATTCATCACTTTTTCAGCTGAAATCATTTAATGGTTTTGAAAATCTCGTTCAAACTTCTTCATTTTTTAAATTTGACAAATTTGAAGTGCCTCAAACTTTGTCAAATGAAAATATTGATCAAATCAACAACCTAACTTGATAGGGCAAGATTTTAGAAAATTTTAGGAAAAAAATCATCACATTTGAAGTTAGTATGAGGAGAAAGACTAGTTACAAATTTTACCTAGAGATCAAAAAGAAAAATCACAACTGTTCATGATGATCAATGATAAACTAA
Source organism: Miscanthus floridulus (assembly GCF_019320115.1). NCBI lineage: Eukaryota > Viridiplantae > Streptophyta > Magnoliopsida > Poales > Poaceae > Miscanthus > Miscanthus floridulus. The sequence continues at coordinate 10,243,619 of NC_089582.1, forward strand.
GTGTGATTTCTCTTTTTAATCTGTGGCTGAAACTTATCAACTAGTTTTTCTCCCTCATACTAACTCCCAATGTGATGGTTTTTTCTAAATTTTCTAAATCATGCTCTATCATTTCAGTCTAGTCATCTATCTTTGTCACTAATTTTGAACAATTCAAATTTTAAATTTCAGAAAATAACAGCTTCAAACCTGATTTTCAAACACTAAATGATTTCAGCTGTAAAGGTGATGAATATAAGAGTTGTATAACTCATCAAGATCTCCTACTTTTATTTTGGTCATTTCTTCATTTCATAAAGTGTTAAGTGATTTCATAAAGTTTTAGTAGTAATAGAGTGGATGTTCAAATAGAGTCATCTGGATGTTGCAAAGGGTAGTCTCACACACATGCATAAAATGTAGTCTCACACACATACAAAAATGTAGTCTTACACACGTACATAAATATATAGTCTCATACATATGCATAAATGAAGTCTTAAACACGTGCTTTGTCTTCTTCTTGGGGGGAGGTTACTTTGTGGGTCAGACATATAGAAAACTTATGTGACATGTGAAGCGAGCACCCAATGGTCATCTTGGTAGCCTAGATTCTCGAGGTCCAGGACTCTCAATCCGATCTCGTTCAGTTGGTGTTGTTTGATCCAGCAGCATCGAAACAGGGCCACCGTTATATCCCTTCTATAGTCAAGTTCCCATATCTCTTCAATGATGCCAAAGTATTGGATCTTTCCCCTATCCATCGAAAGCCTCTATTCGAACGCCACTATTTTGGTTCACATATTTACTATCCTTTGCGTGGGTATAGTACGTATACCCATTGATGTCATAAGCATTCCAAGATATCACTTGTCTCGATGGCCCCTCCGTCAACCTAATGATGGTAATAGAGTCTATGGTTTCTCCAGGCGGTATGTTTTGGTCCTTCAACCATGTAGTTAGTCATTGCTTTGTTGTTTCATGACCCAATCATTCGAACAATCATTTCTCCGCCATAATGATAGCCAAGTGTTCATCAATGTACGGTTGCATCAGTTGTGTACTCTACAAGACACTGTAATGCACCTGACTCACCTCTTTGTAATCATGGTCGATGAACACTTTTCTACCACTGGTGCCCTTCCCAGCCAGCCTACCCTTGTAATGAGAATCGGGTTTACCAATCCCTTTCTGTACTTTAGGTACTCTTGACAGCACTCGATGACTTCTTTAGTACTGTAACCCTCTATCATGGAGCCCTCTGGGTATGCTCGATTATGCACGTATCAACTTAGAATCGACATGAACCGCTCGTAGGACCACATTCTTCTGCACATATCGACCATCCTTTGACTTGCCTATGTCCATCAAGGTAGCAATGAGACTCTCAAAGACATTCTTTTGCACGTGCATAGCATCATGGCATGGGGGACCTCCAAGTCTGGCCAATAAGGCAGATACTAAAAGAAGATCGATTGTTTCTTGAAAGGTACGCCTTCGACAGGAGGTGTGCTTCTATCTCTGTTAGTCCCATCTGGATTATTCTTTCCATAGACGACGCGTATGTTTTTCACCATTCTGTACACGTGTTCTCCGTTATGACGTCTCTCTGGAGGGGGTTCAATCTTCAGGGCATTGTCATAAAATCTAAAGAATAATGTACGGTACTTGTGACTTGTCTTTAAGAAGCGTCGGTTCCTTAGGTAAACTATTTTCTTGGATGCATCCAGGTACACCCATGTAGTACCATCCAAGCAAACCAAGCATCCTATGTTTCCTTTGATCTATCTAGATAAAGCAAACAGCGTGGGGTAATCATTGGTAGTAACAAATATTATTGCTCTACATATGAAGTCCTCCTTTCGAAACGCATCGGACATCTGCTCCCCATGCCTCCATAGCCTCTCCATTTCTTGCATCAAAGGCTCGAGGAACACGTCTATATCAATGTCTGGTTGTTTAGGGTCAGAAATAAGAATAGTGAGGAGAATGTACTTTCTCTTCTGACACAACCATATTGGGATGTTGTACATGGTCAAGATCACTGGCCAAGTGCTATGGTCGCTCATCCTCTCATTGAAGGGATTCATTCCATCGGTGCTCAAGCCAAACCGTACATTCCTTGGGTCATCGTTGAATTCTTTGTGCTTCTCATCAAACCTTTGCCACTGACTACAATTAGCCAGATGTGCAATCTTATCATCATCCACCTTGCGCTCATCATCCCACCATGTCATGAGTGTGGCTTCTTTAGGGTTTAGGAAGATACATCTCAAGCGGTCGGTCACTGGCAGGCACCGCATTACCAAGGCAAGAATTCTTCTTTGCTTTGCATCTTTGCCTAATGGAGTGTTCTCTGGGGGCTGAGATTCTTGTACCACCTTTTTTGTACCTCCTCTTATTCCTCTTTTTCCCTGTGGAGGCTTCATCCCCACCGTAAAGGTCATTGTTCTTGTACCGGCTGGCCCCACACCAGGGACATTTATCCAGTGACTTGAACGTTTTGCCATGAAAAAGTATACAGTGGTTGGGGCATGCATGGATTTTTTCAAACCCCATTGTCAATGGACTTATGACCTTCTTCGCTTGGTATGTGTTGGTGGGAACTGAGTTTGGTTGTGGCAGCACTCATGATAGGAGATGCAATAGATCATTGAACTCACAGTCTGACTAGCCGTACTTAGCCTTCAGGATGAGCTGCTCAAGCACAAAATGTAGCAATGTCCAATGTGTCGGACAACCCTTTTCAAACACCATACACAGTCTTCTTCGATGCTTTTGTCATCCTTTCCTAATTTTCTAGATCTTTTGGGCTATTTAGTAAAATCTCTGGTCCAAGGGCTCGAATCATGTCCTCCAAATCTATCTTCATCCCCGATACGTGCTCCACCATCATTATTGGCACCAGCTTCGTCGTTACTATCCAACCACCAGCATCACCACCTTGTTCATTGTCAAACTCGAAATCCATTCGTGCATCAAGCTCTGCTGAATATTGGGACAGGGATGCTATGGTTTCGTCGTCGTATTCCTCCTTATCCTCGTCGTTAACAATAACCGTTTTACCATGATGAATTCCACTACTATGTAGTCCTCAACAAATCCTCGTATAATCAAATGTGATCTGATGATAGTCACATCTGTCCATGCCATACGGTTCTTGCAATCTTTACAGGGGTAAATAATTATATCCTTATTCTCTTTCAATGTCGTTGCATGCTTCTTTGCGGCTTTCAATAAATTTATCCACCTCTTCACGGAAACCTGCCTTGAACCTTAATGAACCATACATCTAAGAGTTCATGTACTCCATCTTTTACAACAACAACAAAATAAACATTAAAGGACTACTTATTCAGATATATATAAAAATGAAAGTAATTAATAATTACTTGAGAATAATTGTATATATTTCAGATATATACGAATATAAATCTAATATAATTACATGAAGCATACAAACATACCATGGTAGAGGAAAATTAATTAATGAATCATTATCCTATAAATAATTAAAATACATATTTATTGATTACAATAAACAATTTCAAAGACAACAATTAGCAACAATTATACTTTACCCAATATCTTTCATACAAACCCTAGTCCAATTTTATCAAACATAAATTTATAAAAATAAAATTAATAAAAAAAACCAAACCCTAGATCTAGATCTACATGCCCATGAAACATACATAAAACTAACTAATTGTTCACTAAAATCAAAAAACATGGACCAAATAAGGGTATGATCTTGTTCCCCACCCTAATTTATCCTAGTACATTTAAAACTTAGGTCTAATTTGCTTCATAAGTAGCTCAAGCCACCATAGAAGAGAGAGAAAAACAAACTCTAATTACTCACTAACCAACCATTAAAACTTCAAAAAAAGTGTAGAATAACATTTTTATTACCTTCTACAACCTCTTCACCAAAGAATTTAAGACCAAAACCTTCTCCCTTAGTAGAGTAATTTTTGGGAGGTGCCCAAGACCTCTCCATCTTTCTTTCACGGGTTGAAGTGAGTGACCCGAGGAGGAGAAGATGCTGCAGTTATTTATATATGGGTCATTTGTAGGGGCGGCTGGTGATGATGAGCCGTCCCTACAAATCGGAGCTATATATACAGGGGTATTTGTAGAGGCGGCTCAATCACCGGCTGCCCCTACAAATAGCAACTTCAGGGGCGGCTGGTGATTGAGCCGCCCCTACAAATCAGACCCTATTTATAGGGGCGGCTCGTATCACCAAACCACCCCTGCTGTTCTATTTGTAGGGGCGGCTGGTGTCTGGGCACCCGAGCACGTCACTGTAGGGGCGGCTCCATCACCAGCCGTCCCTATAAAAAATTCGAACCATTGCTAAAAATCATTTTTTACATAGTGTGGCGGCTCAGAAAAACCTCATAGCTTTTGCCTGATCCTACCTCTTTTTTATGATGCTGTGCGACGGAGGCTACCAACCAAGAAGGTAGTTGGGCACCCCTGATCAGGACGCGGATCAGCTCAACTAATAGGGGATCCCACGCTATCCCGAGTGTGGACAGGGCAGCGCCACGTGGGAAAAAGGATGCGGTAGGCAGAGGCAACAGAGTGACTAGTGGATCGCCTGCTGAAGCTGAAGCTGGTGGGAGCGGCCGGGCATGGACACCATCGTCTTCCTCTCGCCTCCTCTGCTGCTCATGAGCCACCGCCCCACGCATCATCATCAGCTTACACTACTGCTAGTCGTCACCTGCCTCCTCTGGCTGCTGCTTGCTGCATTCATCCAGTTCAGCCCTCGGCTGCTCATCAAGCCAGCAGATGAGCAGCAGCATTATTGGTAATAATCATTCAACCGGCAAAGATCACTATTACTGTCGTCTCGTGCATCTGCTGCTTGCTTCTGCGTCAACGGCGACGGCGGCCGCAGCACTGGCACCGGCGCAGAAAGAGAGAGAGAAGACGTCGTGTTCGTGGCTGGCGCCACCGGCAGAGTTGGGTCCCGGGCCGTGAGGGAGCTCATCAAGCTTGGCTTCCGTGTGCGCGCTGCCGTCAGGAACGCCCGGAGGGCCACGTCCCCTGGTGCAGGTATCATATTCATCATGTATATAAGTATATTGTTTGGGAATGAATGAATTTGATTGACTTCATCATCATATCATATAATGCATGCATGGTGAATGAATTGTTTGCATTGATTTGCAGAGCGTCCAGCAACTGAAACTAGAGGCGCAGCTGGAGCTTGTGGAGTGTGACCTGGAGAAGCAGGCGCAGGAAGGCATCGTTTCAGCCATAGGCCATGCTTCCCTGGTGGTGTGCTCCATCGGTGCCAGCGAGAAGGAGATCCTGGATGTCACCGGCCCATACCGCATCGACTACATGGCCACCAACAAACTTGTACAGGCTGGTACGGTTAAGCTGCTAGTAGTTGCCGTAGGTTAATTCATTGTTTTAATAATAATAATAATAACTATATATATTCGTACTACATACTAACACTGTAGTATGGCCGCATGCAGCATCTGCTGCCAAGGTGGAGCACTTCATCCTGGTTACATCCCTGGGCACCAACAAGATCGGCTTCCCTGCATTCCTCTTGAAGTAAGTAAATAAACAGTAATTAATATGAAGTAATTTTAATTAATTGGTTGTGCTACCTACCTTGGGCACGCTTATTATACTATTGGGCTGGGTAATTAAATTAATAATAACTCCTGCATGCTCGTGCTGGGCATATATATATATATATATATATATATATATATATATATAAACAAGCAGCTTGTTTCTGGGGGGTTCTGTACTGGAAAAGACGAGCTGAAGAAGCACTCATGGCAAGCGGCATTCCCTACACGGTATGTACCTGTACGTAGGCATGCATTCATCGATAGATCTATCTTGGTTCATCACAATGCATGCGGCATTGCTTTCAATGGTTGTACATGTACGTAGATCATAAGGCCCGGAGGCATGGAGAGGCCGACGGATGCTTTCAAGGAGACGCACAAACCTGGTGTTGGCACCAGAGGACACCTACGTGGGTGGCCAGGTATCCAACCTGCAGGTGGCGGAGCTCATCGGATGCATCATGGCCACAACAGCAACAGGAGGGCGGCCTACTGCAAGATCGTGGAAGCGGTGGCCGAGACCACCGCGCCGTTGCTGCCCATGGACGAGCTCCTCTCCACAATTCCTTCCAAGAGGGAGAGGGAACCCCCTGCAGCTGACGATGAGCCGCCTGAGGACGAAACGGAGGCTGCAGAGGTGAAGCCATCAGATCCAAGCAGCCAGAACCCCCAGCACCTGTAGCAGAGCCATCAGAGACAAGGACCGGAGGAAAAGCAGCAGTGCCAACACTCTCACCCTACACGGCGTAAGTAGAGGCACACACTTATATATGCAGAAGATTGTATGTACTATATATGTCATATATCATACATGCCATGCAAGCATATATACATACATACATACATGATACATATGCAGGTATGAGGCGCTGAAGCCACCTTCGTCCCCGTCCCCCCAAACAGAGCAGCAGCAAGGCCTCCCAAGCCCAAGCGCAACAAATGCAAGAAACAGCGTCCTAGCTCAAGCCGGTCCCTCTCCCCATACCCCGCGTATAAGCAACTTATAATTATATATATTATAAGAGATACATCTATCTTAAATTCTTACTTGCATTATGTAATCGATTGCTTGATTGATTCGTGTACACTAGTACGTACGTTTTGTTTTGTTTCAGATTCCTGGACTTGAAGAAGCCTCCAAGCTCGCCGCCTTCGCCTCCGTCTTCTTCCTAATTAGTACCGATGTTCATCAGCATGTGCATCTGCAATACGTTTTTAATTATATTGGGCTCCAATCCAATGGCATCTTCCCCGCAGCCAGCACCAGACCAATATTGAATCATATCATCGCCCCATCACAAGAAGCAACAGCGCCCACTTTCACCCTACACAAGGTATAGTACATACGCTGCGTATATACTAGCACATGCACACTTATATAAATTCAATGTCTTAAATTTAATTGTGTTTATTTCACACCGATCAATAATATAATTCATTCATCTACATGCATGTATGTAGGCACGAGGACCTGAAGCCTCCAGAGCAAGCTCACCAACTCCGGCTGCGCCCAAACCATAGATAACACGTTACTCCCTTCGCCATTCGTCCTAAATTATAAGATATTTTAACATTTTTTAGATTTATAGTTTTTATTATGTATCTGGAATATAACATATATATTTAGATGTTATAACAAAAGCTATGAACTCTTAAAAAAACAATAAAACATTTCATAATTTAAAACAAAGAGTGTACGGAGACATAATACTTCTAGCACTTCTCTCCGTGCATGTCGTGAGTTTTGGCGGAGCAATATTAATGTGGCTCCGTACGAACGTACATGTCTCTCTGAGTGATACATGTGTGTATGTACTTTTTTTTTTGAGGTGAGGTGGGGGGGGGGGGGGGGTTGTTTGAGGGAGTTATCCCCACCTTTTCATTGCATTGGAGATACATTCATTTTAGGCTTACATTATGGAACAGCTAAATTACACCAATGCTCAACCACTCGGTGTCTGCGACCGGGAACCGGTGCGACCACAGATGAGCTGCATCTCTGAAGTTTGTAGCAAGTTGACTGGTAGATGGCGGTAGATTGTGAAGACCACGTCATTGCGGTGTTTCCACAGCATCCAGCAGACAAGATGTGTAAGAGTGAGTCGAAAGTGCAGGGCGGCAACGTGGTTAGGCTTGGTTATAAGATCGTGTAAGATGTGGCCCTTGTTCGCTTGATCGTTTTTGTGACTTATAAGCCGGCTGATGCTGTTTTGTTGATAAGCATGGCGTGTACGCCGATTTTGTTCCAAAGCTGCTCCACAAAAGGACAGGTAAGGATCAGGTGTGTCGTTGTTTCTTGAGCACCGGCGCAGATGGGGCCAAGGTGTCGTCTTCCACAGGGTTTTTCTTCTTCAAATTTGCTCTGCACTTGATACGAAAAGTTGAACTTTTTTTGGGGGGAGGGGGGTGCGGTTATTCCAGACGAAACCTGGCATAGTCGGCGGGTTTGTACATGATTCTGATGGCTCGTATATCGCGACGTGCTGAGCTTATGATAACGAGCTGCTTCCATCAGGGGGCACAGTTGGTTATCCGAGGAGTTGCTCAGTTGCAGGTTGGCCAAGGATTCCTCCACTTGTGCCAATTCTCTGCGCAGCCTACTGCGACAGCCTGGGCACCAGCAGCCTGCGGACACCAAGCGGCATGGCGTCCCTCACCGTCGATCCCCGATGGACACATGGCAGGCGAGGCTTGGAAAGGCAGCTGCAAGCAGTCGCAGAGCCATGCCATGATCCATCCCAGAAAGCTTGCCCATCTCCAACAATTTATGAGGGGTGATACATCGGTAGAAAGGCAGAAGGCTGCGGAGAGGTATCTAGTGCGCGCCAACCGCCTCACTACCAGTGAGGTTGTCCAAGTCAAGACCATTTCTAGCCCACTGAGCCCAGGTGGAGTCCTATGATGGGTGATGCAATCTGTGAATGAGTTTTAGGAGCAAGCACTGATTTTGCAGGCTCAGTTCACGGACGCCGAGGCCCCCCCCATCTCCTTAGTCTGACACACCACTATCCACGCAACAAGGCATTGGGAGCCTGTGGTTTTTTCCGGTCCCTGTCCATAAGAATGGACGCCGTCTGGAGTCCAGGGCATCCAAGACGCCCTTAGGCATTTGATTGGCAGCCATCAGGTACGCCGCAGAGCCATCCAGAAACCGAGTTAATCAAGATCACCCCACCCGGCCTCTGGCGTTCAAGAATTGATTTTGCCACCCCGCCAAGCTCTTATCCGCTCTTTCCAATTAGCAGGCTGAACGCAGTAAAGGTTCAGCTTAGTGTCCGACAGAGGCAAGCCTAGATATGTTTGCGGGAATGTTTCCAACTTGCAGTCCAGCAATCCGTGAAGTTCAGTGCACACTGTGGGGGAGACATTCATTGGGACCATAGCACTTTTGTTGTAGTTGATCTTCAAGCAGTTGCATCTGCAAAATCATCGAGTAGTTGCCGCAATCGTCTCACCTAGGTTGTGTCAGTTGGCAGCAGAATGAGCGTGTCATCCGCATACTGTAACACCAGGCAGGGGAGGTCTGCAGCAATAGGATGCTTAATTGAGCCATCATGTTTAATTAGAGCTGGCAAGACATCAGACACGATCAGGAAAATATAAAGCGAGATGGGGTCACCCTGTCGCAAACCATGCTTGCACTTGATCCAGTTTCCAGGAATTCATTAACCATAACCGCTGACATTGATGTCTGCAGGATCGCCTGAGCCCACTTGCACCACTTATTAGAAAAGCCACGAGTCTAAAGAATCCTGATCAGGCTGTCCCAATGACTGAATCGAAGGCCTTGGCAAAGTCCAATTTGAGCACAATTGTCGGGATCTTCCTTTTGTAACAACACTGCACAAGTTCAGTCGCAAGGACAAAGTTTTCAGTGATCGACCCTCCCCCGAATGAAACCGGTTTGATTCCAACGCGACAATCTTGGTGATTTCACGCTGTAACCGAGCCGTCATGACCTTGGTGAGCAGCTTCACTGAAAGATTCTGTAGCGAGATCGGCCTATATGCATATGGGGTGATAACTCAGGTTCTTGGCGAGAAGGACAAACGTAGGCTCTGTTGATTCTAGCCAGGTCAGCTGCAGGTTTGTAGAAGTCAGTGAGGAGACAACGAAGTTGGGGCAGAATTTCAGACCGTTCGTTTGGTCGTATTTGGCTTATAAGCCATGATTTATCGGTCAACGAACGTATTTTTCTCTCACACCAAACCAGCCAATAATACTTTCAGCCATGCTTGTAGGCCAACCAGCCCAAACGAACGGGGCGTTCCAGACTGCACAATAAGAATGCTGAGCCAAACCCCATCCAGTCTGGGAGCACTGTTTTTGTTCATGACTGGACAGCGACTTGGCTTCAGCTAGAGTGAAAGGGCTGGTAAGCATATCTGAATCAACTGAGCGAGCCCCTGATAGAGTGACTGAAGATCGAATGCCCAGGATGCAAGTATCTCTGACCCTAACAGAGCAGTTATAGTAATCTGTGAAGGTAGCCGATTCCCCCGTCTGATCCATGATCATCATACCGTTGCACTCAACCACATGTATCTGGTTGTGGCGTAGTTTACTGGAGGCATGGACATGGAAATATTCTATGATGTGTGTTGATCTTTCCCTGCTGCCTCAGTAAGCTGCAGGCTCCTTGACTAGCCAGGTCAGCCGTGGTCCCTAGCCAACTTGCGCAATGCTGTTTCACCGAACGACCACTACTACAACTCACATATTTCATAGCAGAGCTGTAACCCCACATCGTAGTCCAATTTTAGCCTCGCAGTAAGCTGTCGACAGTGATGATCATAGCCTTCAACATCGGCATCTCGGACCGACTGCGGTGTACACTAAAACCGCCGATTGGCTTATGATCCGTCCGTGATTAGTGTCCTTACTTCAGTTGCATTTGAGTACGACACGGCTATGGATGTACACTAATACCGCCACATTGGCAAATAATCGACTGTGTCGAGGCTATCAAAACCGTCGTGTAGGCACATCACCGCCTGTGTAATGGTCACCAGCAACATCAACCTTGTACTTTGACCTGACTGTCAGCGGTTGTTCTACACCAAAATTTGAAAAGAAGAACGCGGGAACTCGAAGCTTCTAAGATTGTATTGTCGGTGCAGAAAGTGACCAACACGTAAATATTTGTAGTTTTGCTGTACGTTGTGGATCGGAGGTGGCCTAACACTCAATGACACAGGATTATACTGGTTCAGCAACGTGCTCCTACGTTCAATTGAGTCGGTCGGTGACTTTATTCATGAGCCTAGGTGCTCGAAGTTGCTGTGGGGTTACAAACGAAAGGGAGAAAGATGGGGGGTACAAGAGGTTCCGGTCGGACTCTGGTCTGAAGGGGCGAGAGTGACGGAAGCCTCGCTATTGTCCTAAGTGTTCGAGCGTGTGCTCGGTATAACTTTAGAGTGTCTAAAGTTACAGAGGGTGAATTAATGTAGGTGAACTGATCCATCTCTTTTGGGAGAGATGCATCCCCTTTTATAGATAAAGAAGATGGCTTTACAAGAGAGAGAGAGAGAGAGTACGTATGCTAAGCCTTGTTGCCCACGCCATCGGGTACAAGATGATTGTAGGCTGCCTATAACACTGTTAATGTCACTGTTTAATGTAATGGCATGTGGGAGGTTGCGTCGTCTTCTTTCGGCATAGCTAGATGTCGATGCATGCTATACTGTTGATGCCCTAGAGGCATGTGATGGGTTTTACCGCGTTTCGCCTGTAAGGTAAATGTCGGCGCCCACAACACTGTTGATGTCCAGAGGCATGTGGGGGGAGCCTTTCCGTGTTTGTCTGGTATGGGAGTTGATGGCGCCTATAACACTGTTACAGAAAATGTCGGCGCCTACAACACTGCTTGGGTTCTGTCGTGCCAGGAGGATCGTAGGGTACTGTCTGGTAGGTGCACAGGGTATGGTCCCTGGTATTACAGTTTGACTTTGTGCGCCCTGCCTTACTTTTTCTGTCCGTTTCTTAGTTCCTTACCGAGCGGGCGTCCCCGGTCGGTTGGTCCCAATCGGCTTTGATTGCGCCAGTCGGAGATGAGCTGTAAGTAGGGGTTCGGCGTTTTTCCCGGTCGGAAGAGCAGGTCAGAGTCAGAAGTGGTGTTTTGGCTAGGCCTTCGGTCGAGAGGCCGTCCGAAGGTGGGCTGGAGACCGAAGTGAGCGCTCCGGTCGGAGAGGCGGGCCGGAGTTTAAAGCCGACGCCGTTCCTCTCGGCCAGGCCTTCCGATCGGAGACTGGATCGCCCTTCTGGCCGGTCGTTTTAGTACTTGGGCCGGCCCAAGAGTTGCGCGTTGGTTCGCAACATTGTCTGCTAAGCCGAGCCTTTGCTGGAAGCCAGGTCTATGAGGGACCCTGGTTTTTTGAACCCGGACAGGAAACCCCCCGATCCCCTCAGGCGATTTGGGTAGAATCATCTAGGGTTTTTTTGTCTCGACAGCGGGTGCGTGCGAGTGCACCCGCGGGTGTAGCCCCCCCGAGCTCCCAGGCGATTCGGGTAGATTGTCTGGGTGGTTTCATGTTGCCAGCGGGGGAGGTTTATTTAGTCAGTGGGTGGCACGCGAGCGCACCCGCGGGTGTAGCCCTCGAGCCCCCAGGCGATTCGGGCAGGATCGCTTGGGGGGTTTTGTCAGCGGGCATGTGTGCGTGTATTTGTCGAGACAAAGTCATCTGGCGTCGGTGCAGCCCATGCAGCGAGGCATTTCGTTTAGGGATCTAGGCAAGACGAAGCTCGCGGATCCTGGCATCGGTGCAGGCCGGCGCAGCCGAGGCAGTTAGTTTAGGTATCGGCGAGGCGGAGCTCGCGGATCCTAGCGTCGGTGCAGCCCGCCGTAGCCGGGGGGTAGTTAGTTTAGGGATCGAGCGAGACGGAGCCTCGTGGATCCTAGCGGCGGTGCCAAGCCACGTTGCAGCCGAAGGCAGTTAGTTAGGGATCGAGCAAGGCGGAGCTCATGGATCCTAGTGTCGGTGCAGCCGCGCAGCCGAGGCCAGTTAGTTCAGGATCATGAGAGACGGAGCTTGGCGGATCCCTGGCATCGGGCGCAGCCTAGGGATCGAAACGGACTCACAGATCTAGGCATCGGGCGCGCCGAGGGATCTAGGCGAGTTGGAGTCATGGACCCAGTGCCAGCTAGAGGAAGTTAGTTAGGGATCGGGCAGAGGCAGAGCTCGTGGATCTTGGCATCGGGTGCAGCCTGAGGGATCGAAACTGAACTCACGGATCCAGGCGTCGGGCGCACCGAGGGATCTGGGCGAATTGGAGTCGTGGACCCAGGTGCAGCCGAGGCATTTTTTGGTGTCTTGAGCCCCTGAGCCCCGTTGTCCTTTGGTAGGGTCGGTCGAGTTTGTGCGTTACCCTGTCCTGTGGTTTCTCGCAACCGAAGGGGCTAAGCCTAACGTCGCTTGCCTCGATCGCTCGGGCTCGAGTGACGCGCTAGTGAGCTCGCTGGCGGGTATGATCGAGTGAAATCCGGGTTCGTCGTTCGTGACGGGGTCGGCATAGCCCTCTTGTGACATTCCACTGCCCTCCTTAACCTACATCTCGGCAGAGGCCTGGGTCATTTTCGGAGATTCGACCCGGGTGGCCCGCTGGCCTCCCCTCGATGGAGATTCTGTGGGTTTGGTGGAGGTTTAGGATCGAACGAGAAGGTTGAGATGACCCTGTCCGCTTCAGGGCAGACTGGCGAGGGCCGCATGGAGCTCATCTATGTTTTCTCCCCTGGCTCTATTTTGACGTGAGGCGGGGCCTCAAGCCCTTCCTGGGCCGGCCTTCAACCCTGGTTGGTCGTTGCTCATGTTGAATGAGGCAAACTACCGCTTCGTGACGCAACACAGAGTATTGTGATGCATTGACTGCATACGCAATTGCTTTAGCCCCCGAGCCCCAGGCGATTTAGGGTAGAATCACCCGGGGGGCCGACGTATGAATGATTGCGTGTATGGATGATTTATATAAAGAACAGGAGCGGGGTGTCGATAATGTTACCTTGATGACACGATGATGGGGTTTGAGGAGCTCCAATCGAAAATGTCCGACTGGGATCCGTGCTCATCGTTTATGACGGAGTCGGCATGGCCCACACGGGGCATCCCTCTGCTCCTTACCTATCTCTCGGTGTTCGCCTGAGCGTCCGATCAACTCAGGAAGCCTGTTGGTCTCTCCTGGTGGAGATCCCGTCGCTTGGGCCTTTCCAAGTCCCACCTAGGAAGGTGGAGGGCCACCTGCACGCAGTGGCACCTTGTTTCTCGTGCCCGGTGTGAGGTAGTGGTGGGCCATACCTAGGCCATGTCCTGTCCGACCAGGTGCCATTCCGTCAAGCAGGGTGTGTCTTATTGGTCAGGGCGTGTCCCATCGTACCCCATCCACATTGAATGGGGAAGGGAGAGGGTTTTTTGCCCCTATCGTTTCACCTTTCCTCGTTCGCCATGCCTTTCCCAACTACTGTGCCCCTTTCTTTAGGTAGGAGACGGGAGAGGGCTTTTGCCCCGTTCCTTTGCCTATTCCTCATCTGCCATCTCTTCTCTTTCTTCCTTCTTGCCAAGAGCGTCTGAGTGTCGTAGCGGTTCCTAGGAGATAAAAAGGGGAGAGCGAGGGAGAGGGGAAAACTCACAAATCCATTCATGAATTTGGAGTGAAAGTTGGGCTGGAGGTGATCCGTTGTGAGGGAATCGGTGTTGGAGTCCTTCGCCGAGAAGGGGTTTCTGCCGCCGGAAGGACTGGGTGGCGCACTGGAGGGCTCCCGGGAGGGAGGATTTCCCACAACCTCGGGCTAGTAAGGTTGTTTCCTTCCTTGCCTTCCATGAGCGCAGGGTTAGGATACCCGCCGCACACTGGTTCCTGCGCGGGCTCCTCAATGAGTGGGATTTGGAGCTGCTAGCACCTCAATCCACTAGGGGTGCTGCATATCGCTGGCTTTGTCACCGTGTGCGAGGCCTTCCTCAGGATGGAGCCACATGTGGATTTCTTTCGGTGGATGTTCTCCGGGCGAACTTTGTCGATGGGGAATCCGCCGAGGCCACGCCGGTGGGGGGCTTTGCGCTACAGAAGACACCGAGCGCAGGGGGCTCGATACCCTGTGTATACCCCCTGCGATTCCAATTCGGGGGTGGCACGGGGAATGGTTCTACATTAGGAACCCGGTGGAGGCGTCATTTCCTCCTTTCACCGGTAGGAGGCCGGAGAGACTAGATAGCTGGTTGTGGGGCCCTGCTAGTCAGCAAAAGAAGAAGGTGGAGATCATCGAGGCAGAGCTCCAGAAGCTCATGCGGCGCGGCCTTGATGGGGTGCGGGTGTTCCACACCCTCTTTCCGCCATCGGGTTGCTCCGCTGTAGAGAGGACGCGGTCGACGTGGAAGTACAACGGGCCCGACAGACCCCGACCGTGTGTTGCTAGAGGAGCTGCCGAACGACGAGGTCTCGAGTCGTCTTGATCGGGTTGCTATAGCTAAGCCCAAAGAGAAGGTCGACGAAAAGCCCGTACCTCTCAATGCCGTGATGGTGTCCAAACTAGTATGCCCCTGTTTCTTTACTCATGTGTTCTTTTCCCCTTTGCTTTCCTATTTTTGATTTCGAGTCGCCTGTTTCGTAGAGACTTTGAAGCTTAGAAGTCCCGCCTACATCTTCCAAAGGGGCCGGCAGGGCACAGCTCGGCAGGCCACCCAAAAGGAGGCGGTAGATGCCAAGAAGAAGAAGAAAGCTGAGGAGGCTCGGTGGAAGTATGAGAAGGAGAAGGAGATCGCCCAGTGCGTGAAGGCCAGGGAAAATAGGAGCGACATCGAGTTAGAGCTCGAGTCGGAGGACCCCATAGAGGTGGGGGATGACATGATTTTCTTCGAGGAGGAGGAAAGCCAAGAGGTCATTGCGACCTCGACGGAGCATCGTGGTCCTATGGCCGCGCCTGCTGGTGGCGAGCAGGGGGCAGAGAGGCACGGTGTTGTTCCCATGCCAAGGAAGCGTGCTATGAGCGTGGACGCCATCAGCAAATGGGAGGCGAAGCGGACATGGTCACCGCGCCCTTCAACGGTGGTGCCGGCCTCATCCCCACCAATTGTGGACATGGCGGGACTAGCCCAACGGTCAGAGGAGCGGGCTCATACCCACAATAGGAGGATGCCCCACTAGCTGCTCCAGTCAGCGCGCCCCAAGCCGAAGGTCATGGTGTTTCGCAGGCTATGTAGGAACCGGTTGAGTCAACTGCTTTGGTTGAAGCGAGAGGGCACAGGTCGTGGCCTAGGAGCGGTCCTCGCCCTATGGGCCCATTGTCGTCGGGTTAGGGCTTCAGAGTCGTACCGCTTACATCCCGGTATGCCCTTTTTTGTTTCTTTTTGATCTTGCTGTTGAGTTTTTTGGAGTATGACTGACTTGTGTTTTTTCAGCAGTGGCCGGATGTTGACGGGGCTGAGCATCGCCCCAACTCCCATGCAGGAGGTTTGGAGGCCCACCTTGCAGCAAGCCATGATGAGCGGCGGGGAGGGCAGGGTGGTGGCGCGGATCCTTCCCTTCCGAGGGTAGCACCCCTCGGATCAGAAGCTAGTACGGCGGTAGTGGCAGCGTCAGCGTTGGCGGCGATCCTTGTGGCGACGGCAGAGGCCATGTCAGAGGGAACCTTTGTGGCCCCTCCTCCTCTGGCTGTGGTGGAAGAGGAGAGGGAGACCAGGTTCACTGCCTTGCCGGGCGGAGGGCCGCACGGTTCACCCTCCTGGTCAGAGCCGAAGGTGCCGGGAGATGTGGTCGGGCCAAAACCAGAACATCTGCCGGTGGCCCATGAAGACGAGGTGGTAGAGATCCCCTTCGACGATGAAGTAGATGACGCGGTGGAGCCGCTAGCGCCGTCATGGGAGCTGGTGGTGGTTGGATGGTCGGCCAGGGCCTTCAGTGGGTTCAGGGTGAGCCATAATCTGGTGTGGCCCTTCCCTGACTGACCCGAGGAAGGCTCGGTTCATCCTCCGCGATGAGGAGGAGGTGGCGCTCTAGCACTTCCTGACAGAGAGTGGAGTGTCGATGGAGTCCGATCTTGCCCAAACCAGGGCAAGGCTTGAGGATGTCTTGGAGTGGGTCAAGTCCTTCCATCGGACGGTTATGGTCGACCTACCCCACGCCGCAGAGGTAAGTCCTCTATGATTTGATCTTGATTCCTTGGTTCCTTGCTGGTTGCTTCATTATGTTAGCTCCTTGCTTCATAGGGCTTGGAGGGGATTTCATGCCGCAAGTCCCTTTCCTCCTGGAGGAGCACGCCCGAATGGCTGAGTTGGAGCACCAGCTGGAGTCCGCTCGCCGCGAGTCCTAGAATCGGGCGATAGAGGCGACCGAGGCACGGGCGGTGGAAGTGCTTGCAGCGGAACGAACGACTACCACCAAGCGGGGGCTTGAGGTGGCCAAGGCCCGCCAGGCGGAGACCAAGGCGGTGTTTGCGGATGTCCCTTGGCGGACACCAAGGCAACACTCCAAAGATCCCTAGAGACCTTGGAGTCAGAGCAAAATGCCCTAGAGTCGGAGTGAAAGGCCCGATCGGAGGTAGACCAGGAAGTGCTCATGCTTCGAGGCCGGGGTGATGGGGACAGAGGAGGCGAACGCCCGGCTACACGAGCAGGTGACTTGGTAGGCGGAGGGACTCTCTATCCTCGAGAATACCCACCTTGATAAGTACCTTTTTTGCTTTTGACGTGTTGGTTTCTTCGTTTAGCTTGATTCTAAGCCTGTCATCCTTTTTCTAGAGCTAGGTGGAAAGGTGGAATTGTTGGAGTAGGATCTGGAGATGGCCAAGGCAACATTTGGAAGGAATGCGGAGGCGCTGGCTAAGTCCCTTGAAGAGCGACATGCTCTTGAGGGGGAACTTGACCAGATACACAATGTTGCCTAGCTCGTTGTCTTTGAGGTCTTCGAGTCGGCGCCAAGTACTAGTGCGCCCACCTTCTGGCTGGCGAAGGTTCCAGATAAGGTGCGGGCCCTCATCATCGACGGGTTGTTCTATGGAGTGTCGGGGGTGTTGACTTCGGTGGCAACGTACCACCCGAACCTGGACTTCGCCACCATCTGCAGTGGGTATGCTGATGGCTGTAGCATAGAGGACATCTAGTCATTCAGGAGAGCTTGCTGCCACACACAAAGTTGTGGGCCGAGCAAGTCTCTGTGAAGTGGGTGATGGATGCTCATCGTGCGGACATGGCTGGAAGCGTGCGTTAGGAGGACATCGCCTAGCCTGTGGATGGCGTGGAGCCTGGGTCGGAGATGAACGTCACCCTGCCTCCGACAGAGCCGAATGTCGTCCAGCTAGGGAGCGAGCAGCCCATGCCTTCGCCAGTCGCACCAACAACAGATGCCGCTGGGCAGCATCAATAGCTTGTAAAGTATAAGTAGTTTAGTAGTTGTACAAAGTTAAGTTCATGGGGGAGCCGCTGTGTAAACATTCTTGTGTACTCAATGAATACAATCAGTTTCATTTTTTGTGATGGAATCACTCCGTTCGGGGAATCTTGTCCCATTCGTTCCTTAGTTTTACCTTAGCATAATTTTGTTTTTTATTCTTTCTTTTTCACACTTGCCCGTTCGTTCCGTAGGCTGCAACCTTAGGAACCCGAGCGTGGCCCCGAGGCTCAGTTGCTCGTAACCGTTGGTAGAGGCGGGGTGCGATTGGTTAGAATATTTAAAGCAAAGCTACGTAAGGTAATTTAAGGAACGAACTACCCTTTTGTTTGGGTAGGAAGGAGTTTTTACCATATGATAGTAAATAAAAGAGAGGTGATAGTGCACCCCCGTGGAGCCCCCCGAGTGACCCTAGGCCGAAAGTGTTAGGTCGGGGCACTTTTATAGTAGCAAACGTTAAGTAAAACAATGGTAAGACTGAATTTTAGGGGGAAGAAACGACAGTAGCTGTTCGCTGTTCCAAGTGTTGGTGAGAACATTGCCGTTGTCGTCCTTTAGTTGATAGGCGTCCGGTCGGATCACCTCAGTCACCGTATAGGGACCTTCAGTCGTCTGGATCCTTGTCCTGCTACACTCCCTTTCTTGGCCGCTGCTTCTTTGCCTTTTCCTTCCTTTGGCCTACCGGCCTATCATAGAAGGCACTTGTGGAGCTCGTAGTTCTTATAGAGGTGTTTGATGGAGTAGGCAGTGGTTGGTGCATGGGCTCTCCATGAGCTCGTTGAAGTAGTCCTGGAAGGCCCTGCTAGGGCTGCTTGTCCATGTGATCAGCCGTGGTGACCAACCATGGAGTTGGCCAGTCGGCGATGATCTTTTTTGTTCTTTTTGCCCCTCTGCGTGGAGGGGCCCTCGTCCTGATCCTCGCGCTTGGCTTGCCTCTGCCTTGGCCTACGTTGAAGCATTAGGGAGTAGCGCTCTCTGGATGCGTCGGGCAAAGGCCCATGGTCCTGGGCCATCCAGGCTAGGACTCCGGTCATCTGGCCGGCGACCACACCTAGGGTGTGTTCATCACCACTCCTCTTGATGGTCCTGGCCGGGGTCTATGTCGCCTGCTATCACATACGCTCGATGGACGTCATCATCTTTCAACTAACAGGGGATCCCACGCTATCCCAGAGTGTGGACAGGGCAGCGCCACGTGGGAAAAAGGATGCGGTAGGCAGAGGCAACAGAGTGACTAGTGGATCGCCTGCTGAAGCTGAAGCTGGTGGGAGCGGCCGGGCATGGACACCATCGTCTTCCTCTCGCCTCCTCTGCTGCTCATGAGCCACCGCCCCCACGCATCATCATCAGCTTACACTACTGCTAGTCGTCACCTGCCTCCTCTGGCTGCTGCTGCTGCATCATCCAGTTCCAGCCCTCGGCTGCTCATCAAGCAGCAGATGAGCAGCAGCATTATTGGTAATAATCATTCAACCCGGCAAAGATCACTATTACTGTCGTCTCGTGCATCTGCTGCTTCTTCTGCGTCAACGGCGACGGCGGCCGCAGCACTGGCACCGGCGCAGAAAGAGAGAGAGAAAGACGTCGTGTTCGTGGCTGGCGCCACCGGCAGAGTTGGGTCCCGGGCCGTGAGGGAGCTCATCAAGCTTGGCTTCCGTGTGCGCGCTGCCGTCAGGAACGCCCAGAGGGCCACGTCCCTGGTGCAGGTATCATATTCATCATGTATATAAGTATATTGTTTGGGAATGAATGAATTTGATTGACTTCATCATCATATCATATAATGCATGCATGGTGAATGAATTGTTTGCATTGATTTGCAGAGCGTCCAGCAACTGAAACTAGAGGCGCAGCTGGAGCTTGTGGAGTGTGACCTGGAGAAGCAGGCGCAGGAAGGCATCGTTTCAGCCATAGGCCATGCTTCCCTGGTGGTGTGCTCCATCGGTGCCAGCGAGAAGGAGATCCTGGATGTCACCGGCCCATACCGCATCGACTACATGGCCACCAACAAACTTGTACAGGCTGGTACGGTTAAGCTGCTAGTAGTTGCCGTAGGTTAATTCATTGTTTTAATAATAATAATAATAATAATAACTATATATATTCGTACTACATACTAACACTGTAGTATGGCCGCATTCAGCATCTGCTGCCAAGGTGGAGCACTTCATCCTGGTTACATCCCTGGGCACCAACAAGATCGGCTTCCCTGCATTCCTCTTGAAGTAAGTAAATAAACAGTAATTAATATGAAGTAATTTTAATTAATTGGTTGTGCTACCTACCTTGGGCACGCTTATTATACTATTGGGCTGGGTAATTAAATTAATAATAACTCCTGCTCGTGCTGGGCATATATATATATATATATATATATATATATATATATATATATATATATATATATATATATATAAACACAAGCAGCTTGTTCTGGGGGGTTCTGTACTGGAAAAGACGAGCTGAAGAAGCACTCATCGCAAGCGGCATTCCCTACACGGTATGTACCTGTACGTAGGCATGCATCATCGATAGATCTATCTTGGTTCATCACAATGCATGCGGCATGCTTTCAATGGTTGTACATGTACGTAGATCATAAGGCCCGGAGGCATGGAGAGGCCGACGGATGCTTTCAAGGAGACGCACAACCTGGTGTTGGCACCAGAGGACACCTACGTGGGTGGCCAGGTATCCAACCTGCAGGTGGCGGAGCTCATCGGATGCATCATGGCCACCAACAGCAACAGGAGGGCGGCCTACTGCAAGATCGTGGAAGCGGTGGCCGAGACCACCGCGCCGTTGCTGCCCATGGAGCAGCTCCTCTCCACAATTCCTTCCAAGAGGGAGAGGGAACCCCCTGCAGCTGACGATGAGCCGCCTGAGGACGAAACGGAGGCTGCAGAGGTGAAGCCATCAGATCCAAAGCAGCCAGAACCCCCAGCACCTGTAGCAGAGCCATCAGAGACAAGGACCGGAGGAAAAGCAGCAGAGCCAACACTCTCACCCTACACGGCGTAAGTAGAGGCACACACTTATATATGCAGAAGATTGTATTGTACTATATATGTCATATATCATACATGCCATGCATGCATATATACATACATACATACATACATACATACATGATACATATGCAGGTATGAGGCGCTGAAGCCACCTTCGTCCCCGTCCCCCAAACAGAGCAGCAGCAAGGCCTCCCAAGCCCAAGCGCAACAAATGCAAGAAACAGCGTCCTAGCTCAAGCCGGTCCCTCTCCCCATACCCCGCGTAATAAGCAACTTATAATTATATATATTATAAGAGATACATCTATCTTAAATTCTTACATGTAATCGATTGCTTGATTGATTCATGTACGTACGTTTTGTTTTGTTTCACATTCCTGGACTTGAAGAAGCCTCCAAGCTCGCCGCCTTCGCCTCCGTCTTCTTCCTAATTAGTACCAATGCTTCATCAGCATGTGCACTCTGCAATACGTTTTTAATTATATTGGGCTCCAATCCAATGGCATCTTCCCCGCCGCCAGCACCAGACCAATATTGAATCATATCATCGCCCCATCACAAGAAGCAACAGCGCCCACTTTCACCCTACACAAGGTATAGTACATACGCTGCGTAGCACATGCACACTTATATAAATTCAATGTCTTAAATTTAATTGTGTTTATTTCACCAATCAATATTATAATTCATTCATCTACATGCATGTAGTGTAGGCACGAGGACCTGAAGCCTCCAGAGCAAGCTCACCAACTCCGGCTGCGCCCAAACCATAGATAACACGTTACTCCCTTCGACCTTTGTCCTAAATTATAGGATATTTTGATATTTTTAAATTTATAGTTTTTTATTATGTATCTGGATATAACATATATATCTAGGTGTATAACAAAAGCTATGAACTCTAAAAAAACACTAAAACATCTCATAATTTAAAACAAAGAGTGTATGGAGACATAAATACTTCTAGCACTTCTCTCCATGCATGTCGTGAGTTTTGGCGGAGCAATATTAATGTGGCTCCGTACGAACGTACATGTCTCTCTGAGTGATACATGTGTGTATGTACTTTTTTTTTAGGGGGGGGGGGGGGGGGGGGGGGGGGTTGTTTGAGCTGGAGTTATCCCCACCTTTTCATTGCATTGGAGATACATTCATTTTAGGCTTACATTATGGAACAGCTAAATTACACCAATGCTCAACCACTGAGTGTTCTGCGACCGGGAACCGGTGCGACCACAGATGAGCTGCATCTCTGAAGTTTGTAGCAAGTTGACTGGTAGATGGCGGTAGATTGTTGAAGACCACGTCATTGCGGTGTTTCCACAGCATCCAGCAGACAAGATGTGTAAGAGTGCGTCGAAGTGCAGGGCGGCAACGTGGTTAGGCTTGGTTATAAGATGTGGCCTTGTTCGCTTGATCGTTTTTGTGACTTATAAGCCGGCTGATGCTGTTTTGTTGATAAGCATGGCGTGTACGCCGATTTTGTTCCAAAGCTGCTCCACAAAAGGACAGGTAAGGATCAGGTGTGTCGTTGTTTCTTGAGCACCGGCGCAGATGGGGCAAGTGTCGTCTTCCACAGGGTTTTTCTTCTTCAAATTTGCTCTGCACTTGATACGAAAAGTTGAACTTTTTTGGGGGGAGGGGGGTGCGGTTATTCCAGACGAACCTGGCATAGTCGGCGGGTGTACCATGATTCTTGATGGCTCGTTATATCTGCGACGTGCTGAGCTTATGATAACGAGCTGCTTCCATCAGGGGGCACAGTTGGTTATCCGAGGAGTTGCTCAGTTGCAGGTTGGCAAGGATTTCCTCCACTTGTGCCAATTCTCTGGCAGCCTACTGCGACAGCCTGGGCACCAGCAGCCTGCGGACACCCAGCGGCATGGCGTCCCTCACCGTCGATCCACCGATGGACACATGGCAGGCGAGGCTTGGAAAGGCAGCTGCAAGAGTCGCAGAGCCATGCCATTGATCATCCCAGAAGCTTGCCCATCTCCAACAATTTATGAGGTGATACATCGGTAGAAAGGCAGAAGGCTGCGGAGAGTATCCTAGTGCGCGCCAACCGCCTCACTACCAGTGAGGTTGTCCAAGTCAAGACCATTTCTAGCCCACTGAGCCCAGGCGGAGTCCTATGATGGGTGATGCAATCTGTGAATGAGTTTTAGGAGCAAGCACTGATTTTGCAGGCTCAGTTCACGGACGCCGAGGCCCCCCCCATCTCCTTAGTCTGACACACCACTATCCACGCAACAAGGCATTGGGAGCCTGTGGTTTTTCCGGTCCCTGTCCATAAGAAGGACGCCGTCTGGAGTCCAGGGCATCCAAGACGCCCTTAGGCATTTGATTGGCAGCCATCAGGTACGCCGCAGAGCCATCCAGAACCGAGTTAATCAAGATCACCCCACCCGGCCTCTGGCGTTCAAGAATTGATTTTGCCACCCCGCCAAGCTCTTATCCGCTCTTCCAATTAGCAGGCTGAACGCAGTAAGGTTCAGCTTAGTGTCCGACAGAGGCAAGCCTAGATATGTTTGCGGGAATGTTTCCAACTTGCAGTCCAGCAATCCGTGAAGTTCAGTGCACACTGTGGGGGAGACATTCATTGGGACCATAGCACTTTTGTTGTAGTTGATCTTCAAGCCAGTTGCATCTGCAAAATCATCGAGTAGTTGCCGCAATCGTCTCACCTAGGTTGTGTCAGTTGGCAGCAGAATGAGCGTGTCATCCGCATACTGTAACACCAGGCAGGGGAGGTCTGCAGCAATAGGATGCTTAATTGAGCCATCATGTTTAATTAGAGCTGGCAAGACATCAGACACGATCAGGAAAATATAAAGCGAGATGGGGTCACCCTGTCGCAAACCATGCTTGCACTTGATCCAGTTTCCAGGAATTCCATTAACCATAACCGCTGACATTGATGTCTGCAGGATCGCCTGAGCCCACTTGCACCACTTATTAGAAAAGCCACGAGTCTAAAGAATCCTGATCAGGCTGTCCCAATTGACTGAATCGAAGGCCTTGGCAAAGTCCAATTTGAGCACAATTGTCGGGATCTTCCTTTTGTAACAACACTGCACAAGTTCAGTCGCAAGGACAAAGTTTTCAGTGATCGACCTCCCCCGAATGAAACCGGTTTGATCCAACGCGACAATCTTGGTGATTTCACGCTGTAACCGAGCCGTCATGACCTTGGTGAGCAGCTTCACTGAAAGATTCTGTAGCGAGATCGGCCTATATGCATATGGGGTGATAACTCAGGTTTCTTGGCGAGAAGGACAACGTAGGCTCTGTTGATTCTAGCCAGGTCAGCTGCATGGTTGTAGAAGTCAGTGAGGAGACAATGAAGTTGGGGCAGAATTTCAGACCGTTCGTTTGGTCGTATTTGGCTTATAAGCCATGACTTATCGGTCAACGAACAGTATTTTTCTCTCACACCAAACCAGCCAATAGTACTTTCAGCCATAGCTTGTAGGTCAAACCAGCCCAAACGAACGAGGCGTTCCAGACTGCACAATAGAATGCTGAGCCAAACCCATCCAGTCTGGGAGCACTGTTTTTGTTCATGGACTGGACAGCGACTTTGGCTTCAGCTAGAGTGAAAGGGCTGGTAAGCATATCTGAATCAACTGAGCGAGCCCCCTGATAGAGTGACTGAAGATCGAATTGCCAGGATGCAAGTATCTCTGACCCTAACAGAGCAGTATAGTAATCTGTGAAGGTAGCCGATTTCCCCGTCTGATCCATGATCATCATACCGTTGCACTCAACCACATGTATCTGGTTGTGGCGTAGCTTACTGGAGGCATGGACATGGAAATATTCTATGATGTTGTTGATCTTTCCCTGCTGCCTCCAGTAAGCTGCAGGCTCCTTCACTAGCAAGGTCAGCCGGTCCCTAGCCAACTTGCGCAATGCTGTTTCACCGAACGACCACTACTACACTCACATATTTCATAGCAGCGTTAACCCACATCGTAGTCCAATTTCAGCCTCAGCAGTAAGCTATCGACAGTGATGATCATAGCCTTCACCATCGGCATCTCAGACTGACTGCGGTGTACACTAAAACCGCCGATTGGCTTATGATCCGTCCGTGATTATGTCCTTACTTCAGTTGCATTTGAGCACGACACGGCTATGGATGTACACTAATACCGCCGCATTGGCAAATAATCCGACTGTGTCGAGGCTATCAAAACCGTCGTGTAGGCACATCAACCGCCTGTGTAGTGGTCACCACCAACGTCACCTTGTACTTTGACCTGACTGTCAGCGGTTGTTTACACCAAAATTTGAAAAGAAGAACGCGGGAACTCGAAGCTTCTAAGATTGTATCTGTCAGTGCAGAAAGTGTCCAACACGTAAATATTTGTAGTTTTGCTGTACGTTGTGATCGGAGGTGGCCTAACACTCAATGACATAGGATTTATACTGGTTCAGGCAACGTGCCCTACGTTCAATTTGAGTCGGTCGGTGACTTTATTCCTGAGCCTAGGTGCTCGAAGTTTGCTGTGGGGTTACAAACGAAAGGGAGAAAGATGGGGGGTACAAGAGGTCCGGTCGGACTCTAGTCTGAAGGGGCGAGAGTGACGGAAGCCCCGCTATGTCCTAAGTGTTCGAGCGTGTGCTCGGTATAACTTTAGAGTGTCTAAAGTTACAGAGGGTGAATTAATGTAGGTGAACTGATCCATCTCTTTTGGGAGAGAGTGCATCCCCTTTTATAGATAAAGGAGATGGCTTTACAAGAGAGAGAGTACGTATGCTAAGCCTTGTTGCCCACGCCGTCGGGTACAAGATAATTGTAGGTGCCTATAACACTGTTAATGTCACTGTTTAATGTCAGGTGCATGTGGGAGGTTGCGTCGTCTTCTTTCGGCATAGTAGATGTCGATGCGTGCTATACTGTTGATGCCCAGAGGCATGTGATGGGTTTTACCGCGTTTGCCTGGTAAGGTAAATATCGGCGCCCACAACACTGTTGATGTCCAGAGGCATATGGGGGGAGCCTTACCGTGTTTGTCTGGTATGGGAGTTGATGGCGCCCACAACACTATTACAGAAAATGTCGGCGCCTACAACACTGCTTGGGTTCTGTCGTGCCAGGAGGGTCATAGGGTACTGTCTGGTAGGTGCACAGGGTATGGTCCCTGGTATTACAGTTTGACTTTGTGCGCCCTGCCTTACTTTTCTGTCCGTTTCTTAGTCCTTACCGAGCGGGCGTCCCCGGTCGGTTGGTCCCAGTCGGCTTTGATTGCGCCAGTCGGAGATGAGCTGTAAGTAGGGGTTCGGCGTTTTCCCGGTCGGAGAAGCGGGTCAGAGTCGGAAGTGGTGTTTTGGCTAGGCCTTCCGGTCGGAGAGGCCATCCGAAGGTGGGCTAGAGACCGAAGTGAGCGCTCCGGTTGGAGAGGCGGGCCGGAGTTAAAAGCCGACGCCGTTCCTCTAAGGCTAGGCCTTCCGATCGGAGATTGGATCGCCCTTTTGGCCTATCGTTTTAGGTACTTGGGCCGGCCCAAGAGTTGCGCGTTGGTTCGCAACGTTGTCTGCTAAGCCGAGCCTTTGCTGGAAGCCAGTCTATGAGGGACCCTGGTTTTATGAACCCGACAGGAACCCCCGATCCCCTCAAGCGATTTGGGTAGAATCGTCTAGGGTTTTTTTGTCTCGACAGCAGGTGCGTGCGAGTGCACCCGTGGGTGTAGCCCCCCGAGCTCTCGGACGATTCAGGTAGAATTGTCTGGGGGGTTTCGTGTTGCCAGCGGGGGAGGTTTTATTTCGTCAGTGGGTGCACGCGAGCGCACCCGTGGGTGTAGCCCTCGAGCCCCCAGGCGATTCGGGCAGGATCGCCTGGGGGGTTTTGTCAGTGGGCATGTGTGTGTATATTTTGGTCGAGACAGAGTCATCCTGGCATCGGTGCAGCCCGTGCAGCCGAGGCATTTAGTTTAGGGATCGGGCGAGACGAAGCTCATGGATCCTGACATCGGTGCAGGCCGCGCAGCCGAGGCAGTTAGTTTAGGTATCGGGCAAGGTGGAGCTCGCGAATCCTAGCGTCGGTGCAGCCCACGTAGCCGGGGCAGTTAGTTTAGGGTTCGAGCGAGACGGAGCTCGCGGATCCTGGCGGCGGTGCAGCCCGTGCAGCCGAGGCAGTTAGTTTAGGGATCGAGCGAGGCGGAGCTCACGAATCCTAGTGTCGGTGCAGCTCGCGCAGCCAAGGCAGTTAGTTTAGGGATTAGGAGAGACGGAGCTTACGGATCCTGGCGTCGGGCGTAGCCTAGGGATCGAAACGGACTCACAGATCTAGGCGTCGGGCGCGCCGAGGGATCTAGGCGAGTTGGAGTCATGGACCCAGATGCAGCCAAGGAAGTTAGTTTAGGGATCGGGCAAGGCAGAGCTCATGGATCTTGGCGTCGGGCGCAGCCGAGGGATCGAAACGAACTCACGGATCCAGGTGTCGGGCGCACCGAGGGATCTAGGCAAATCGGAGTCGTGGACCTAGGTGTAGCCGAGGCATTTTTTGGTGTCTTGAGCCCCTGAGCCCCGTTGTCCTTTGGTAGGGGTCGGTCGAGTTTTGTGCGTTACCCTGTCTGTGGTTTCTCGCAACCGAAGGGGCTGAGCTAACGTCGCTTGCCTCAATCGCTCGGGCTCGAGTGACGCGCTCAGTGAGCTCACTGGCGGGTATGATCGAGTGAAATCCGGGTTTGTCGTTCGTGACGGGGTCGGCATAGCCCTCTTGTGACATTCCACAGCTCCTTAACCTGCATCTCGGCAGATGCCTGGGTCATTTTGGAGATTGACCCGGGTGGCCCGCTGGCCTCCCCTCGATGGAGATTCTATGGGTTTGGTGGAGGTTTAGGATTGAACGAGAAGGTTGAGATGATCCTGTCCACTTCAGGGCAGACTGGGCGAGGGCCGCATGGGGCTCATCTACGTTTTCTCCCCTGGCTCTATTTGATGTGAGGCGGCCTCAAGCCCTTCTTGGGCCGGCCTTCGAACCCTGGTTGGTCGTTGCTCATGTTTGAATGAGGCAACTACCGCTTTGTGACGCAACATAGAGTATTGTGATGCATTTGACTGCATACGCAATGCTTTAGCCCCTGAGCCCCTAGGCGATTTAGGGTAGAATCACCCAGGGGGACCGACGTATGAATGATTGCGTGTATGGATGTATGAATGATTTATATAAAGAAAGAGCGGGGGTCGATAATGTTACCTTGATGACACGATTGAATGGGGAAGGGAGAGGGTTTTTCGCCCCTGTCGTTTCACCTTTCCCCGTTCACCGTGCCTTTCCCAACTGCTGTGCCCCTTTCTTTAGGTAGGAGACGGGAGAGGGCTTTTACCCCGTTCCTTTGCCTATTCCTCATCTGCTGTCTCTTCTCTTTCTTCCTTCTTGCCAAGAGCATCTGAGTGTCGTGGCGGTTCCTAGGAGAGAAAAAGGGGAGAGCGAGGGAGAGGGGAAAACTCACAAATCCATTCATGAATTTGGAGCGAAATGTTGGGCTGGAGGTGATCCATTCTGAGGGAATCGGTGTTGGAGTCCTTCGCTGAGAAGGGGTTTCTGCCGCCGAAGGAGGTGGCGCACTAGAGGGCTCCCGGGAGGGAGGATTTCCCACAACCTCAGGCTGGTAAGGTTGTTTCCTTCCTTGCCTTCCATGAGCGCGGGTTAGGATACCCCGCGCACTGGTTCCTGCATGGGCTCCTCAATGAGTGGGATTTGGAGCTGCAGCACCTCAATCCAATTGGGGTGCTGCATATCGCTGGCTTTGTCACCGTGTGCGAGGCCTTCCTCGGGATGGAGCCACATGTGGATTTCTTTCGGTGGATGTTCTCCGGGCGAACTTTGTCGGTGGGGAATCCGCTCGAGGCCACGCCGGTGGGGGGCTTTGCGCTACAGAAGAAACCGAGCGCGGGGGACTCGTACCCTGTGTATACCCCCTGCAATTCCAATCGGGGGTGGCACGGGGAATGGTTCTACATTAGGAACCCGGTGGAGGCATCATTTCCTCCTTTCACCAGTAGGAGGCCGGAGAGACTAGATAGCTGGTTGTGGGGCCCTACTAGTCAACAAAAGAAGAAGGTGGAGATCATCGAGGCAGAGCTCCAGAAGCTCATGCGGCGCGGCCTTGATGGGGTGCGGGTGTTCCACAGCCTCTTCCGCCATCGGGTTGCTCCGCTGGCAGAGAGGACGTGGTCAACATGGAAGTACAACGGCCCGACAGACCCCGACCGTGTGTTGCCGGAGGAGCTGCCGAATGACGAGGTCTCGAGTCGTCTTGATCGGGTGCTATAGCTAAAGCCCAAAGAGAAGGTCGACGAAAAGCCCGTACCTCTCAATGTCGTGATGGTGTCCAAACTAGTATGCCCCTGTTTCTTTACTCCATGTTCTTTTCCCCTTTGCTTTCCTATTTTTGATTTCGAGTCGCCTATTTTGTAGAGACTTGAAGCTTAGAAGTCCCACCTACATCTTCCGAAGGGGCCGGAGGGCGCAGCTCGGCAGGCCACCCAGAAGGAGGCGGCAGATGCCAAGAAGAAGAAGAAACCTGAGGAGGCTCAGTGGAAGTATGAGAAGGAGAAGGAGATCGCCCAGCACGTTAAGGCTAGGGAAAATAGGAGCGACATCGAGTTAGAGCTCGAGTCGGAGGACCCCATAGAGGTGGGGGATGACATGATTTTCTTCGAGGAGGAGGAAAGCCAAGAGGTCATTGCGACCTCGACGGAGCATCGTGGTCCTATGGCCGCGCCTGCTGGTGGCGAGCAGGGGGCAGAGAGGCACGGTGTTGTTCCCATGCCAAGGAAGCGTGCTATGAGCGTGGACGCCATCAGCAAATGGGAGGCGAAGCGGACATGGTCACCGCGCCCTTCAACGGTGGTGCCGGCCTCATCCCCACCAATTGTGGACATGGCGGGACTAGCCCAACGGTCAGAGGAGCGGGCTCATACCCACAATAGGAGGATGCCCCACTAGCTGCTCCAGTCAGCGCGCCCCAAGCCGAAGGTCATGGTGTTTCGCAGGCTATGTAGGAACCGGTTGAGTCAACTGCTTTGGTTGAAGCGAGAGGGCACAGGTCGTGGCCTAGGAGCGGTCCTCGCCCTATGGGCCCATTGTCGTCGGGTTAGGGCTTCAGAGTCGTACCGCTTACATCCCGGTATGCCCTTTTTTGTTTCTTTTTGATCTTGCTGTTGAGTTTTTTGGAGTATGACTGACCTGTGTTTTTTCAACAGTGGCCGGATGTTGACGGGGCTGAGCATCGCCCCAACTCCCATGCAGGAGGTTTGGAGGCCCACCTTGCAGCAAGCCATGATGAGCGGCGGGGAGGGCAGGGTGGTGGCGCGGATCCTTCCCTTCCGAGGGTAGCGCCCCTCGGATCAGAAGCTAGTACGGCGGCAGTGGCGGCGTCGGCGTTGGCGGCGATCCTAGTGGCGACGGCGGAGGCCATGTCGGAGGGAACCCTTGTGGCCCCTCCTCCTCTGGCTATGGTGGAAGAGGAGAGGGAGACCAGGTTCGCTGCCTTGCCGGGCGGAGGGCCGCACGGTTCACCCTCCCGATCAGAGCCGAAGGTGCCGGGAGATGTGGCCGGGCCAGAACCAGAACATCTGCCGGTGGCCCATGAAGACGAGGTGGTAGAGATCCCCTTCGACGATGAAGTAGATGACGCGGTGGAGCCGCTAGCGCCGTCATGGGAGCTATGTGGTGGTTGGATGGTCGGCCGGGCCTTCTAGCGGGTTCAGGGTGAGCCATAATCTGGTGTGGCCCTTCCCTGCTGACCCGAGGAAGGCTCGGTTCATCCTCCGCGATGAGGAGGAGGTGGCGCTCTGGCACTTCCTGACAGAGAGTGGAGTGTCGATGGAGTCCGATCTTGCCCAAACCAGGGCGAGGCTTGAGGAGGTCTTGGAGTGGGTCAAGTCCTTCCATCGGACGGTTACGGTTGACCTACCCCACGTCGCAGAGGTAAGTCCTCTATGATTTGACCTTGATTCCTTGGTTCCTTGCTGGTTGCTTCATTGTGTTAGCTCCTTGCTTCGTAGGGCTTGGAGGGGATTTCATGCCGCAAGTCCCTTTTCCTCCTGGAGGAGCACGCCCGAATGGCTGAGTTGGAGCACCAGCTGGAGTCCGCTTCGCCACGAGTCCTAGAATCGGGCGATAGAGGCGACCGAGGCGCGGGCGGTGGAAGTGCTTGCAGCGGAACGAACGACTACCGCCAAGCGGGGGCTTGAGGTGGCCAAGGCCCGCCAGGCGGAGACCGAGGCGGTGTTGCGGAAGTCCCTGGCGGACACCAAGGCGACACTCCAAAGATCCCTAGAGACCTTGGAGTCAGAGCAAAATGCCCTAGAGTCGGAGTGAAAGGCCCGATCGGAGGCAGACCAGGAAGTGCTCATGCTTCGAGGCCAGGTGATGGGGACAGAGGAGGCGAACGCCTGGCTACACGAGCAGGTGACTCGGTAGGCGGAGGGACTCTCTATCCTCGAGAATACCCACCTTGATAAGTACCTTTTTTGCTTTTGACGTGTTGGTTTCTTCGTTTAGCTTGATTCTGAGCCTGTCATCCTTTTTCTAGAGCTAGGTGGAAAGGTGGAATTGTTGGAGCAGGATCTGGAGACGGCCAAGGCAACATTTGGAAGGAATGCGGAGGCGCTGGCTAAGTCCCTTGAAGAGCGACATGCTCTTGAGGGGGAACTTGACCAGATACGCAATGTTGCCTAGCTCGTCGTCTTTGAGGTCTTCGAGTCGGCGCCAAGTACTAGTGCGCCCACCATCTGGCTGGCGAAGGTTCTAGATAAGGTGCGGGCCCTCATCACCGATGGGTTGTTCTATGGAGTGTCGGGGGTGTTGACTTCGGTGGCAATGTACCACCCGGACCTGGACGTCGCCACCATCTGCAGTGGGTATGCTGATGGCTGTAGCACAAAGGACATCTAGTCATTCAGGGAGAGCTTGCTGCCACACGCAAAGTTGTGGGCCGAGCAAGTCTCTGTGAAGTGGGTGATGGATGCTCGTCGTGCGGACATGGCTGGAAGCGTGCGTCAGGAGGACATCGCCTAGCCTACAGATGGCATGGAGCCTAGGTCAGAGATGAACGTCGCCCTGCCTCCAATAGAGCCGAATGTCGTCTAGCCAGGGAGCGAGCAGCCCATGCCTTCACCAATCGCACCAACAACAGATGCCGCTGGGCAGCATCAATAGCTTGTAAAGTATAAGTAGTTTAGTAGTTGTACAAAGTTAAGTTCATGGGGGAGCCCCTGTGTAAACATTCTTGTGTACTCAATGAATACAATTAGTTTCGTTTTTTGTGATGGAATCACTCCGTTCGGGGAATCTTGTCCCATTCGTTCCTTAGTTTTACCTTAGCATAATTTTGTTTTTTATTCTTTCTTTTTCACACTTGCCCGTTCGTTCCATAGGCTGCAACCTTAGGAACCCGAGCGTGGCCCACGAGGCTCAGTTGCTCGTAACCGTTGGTAGAGGCGGGGTGCGATTGGTCAGAATATTTAAAGCAAAGCTACGTAAGGTAATTTAAAGGAACGAACTACCCTTTTGTTTGGGTAGGAAGGAGTTTTACCATATGATAGTAAATAAAAAGAGAGGTGATAGTGCACCCCCGTGGAGCCCCCGAGTGACCCAGGCCGAAAGTGTTCAGGTCGGGGCACTTTTATAGTAGCAAACGTTAAGTAAACAATGGTAAGACTGAATTTTAGGGGGAAGAAACGACGTAGCTGTTCGCTGTTCCAAGTGTTGGTGAGAACGTTGCCGTTGTCGTCCTTTAGTTGATAGGCGTCCGGTCGGATCACCTCAGTCACCGTATAGGGACCTTCAGTCGTCTGGATCCTTGTCCGCTACACTCCCTTTCTTGGCCGCTGCTTCTTTGCCTTTTCCTTCCTTTGGCCTACCGGCCTATCATAGAAGGCACTTGTGGAGCTCGCAGTTCTTATAGAGGTGTTTGATGGAGTAGGCGTGGTTGGTGCATGGGCTCTCCATGAGCTCGTTGAAGTAGTCTGGAAGGCCCTGCTAGGGCTGCTTGTCCATGTGATCAGCCGTGGTGACCAACACGGAGTTGGCCAGTCGGCGAATGATCTTTTTTGTTCTTTTTGCCCCTCTGCGTGGAGGGGCCCTCGTCCTGATCCTCGCGCTTGGCCTTGCCTTTGCCTTGGCCTCCGTTGAAGCACTAAGGGAGCAGCGCTCTCTGGATGCATCGGGCAAAGGACCATGGTCCTGGGCCATCCAGGCTAGGACTCCGATCGTCTGGCCGACGACCACACCTAGGGTGTGTTTCACCACTCCTCTTGATGGTCCGGCCGAGGTCTATGTCGCCTGCTATCACTGTCGCTCGATGGATGTCATCATCTTGCTAGGACCAACATCGGTTGCTGATGATGCTACAAGCGTCTTGGTTCGGCCTGAGCCACTCGCGTACAGGCGGTCGGTGCAGAGCGGGCGCCAGGTCAAGCCTGGGCATAGATACGGCCTCCTGTGCCACGCTCGGCTACTGTAGCAGTGAGCGGGTGGAGCGATTCATCTAGTGTGTCCCACTCCCCTGGTGGGGAGAGAGGCCGCGAGTCGATGTCGTGATGCGGAGCTCTCCGCCTATTGAACGGTGGTGGTTTCCACCAGTGCCCGGAGGTTCCGGTGGATCGCCTGTTCCTAGGGGTCATTCGGCTTGGGAAGGCCACGCAGAAGCATTGCCATAGCAGCGATGTTTTGGTCAGCCCGAGCAAACTATGGGAGATTGTTCCCCCCATCCATGATGTTGCGCTGGACCTGGCAGGCGCGACCTCAGGCGCCGCTCGCCGGTTTATGTGCACGGGGTGTAACGTGGTGCGCCGAGCACACCGGCGTAGGTGGCGGTTGGTTCTGCCGTCGTTGTCGTATCTCCTCGCTGTGCTCTCGTGTGAGCGCGAGGGTCCCCGCACGAGGCTCTGGAGGGGTGTTAGTCTACAAGGACTCCACTACCACCGGTGGCTGTCCCAGAGCGTCTGTCATAGTGCACTCCCAGGACAGACGGTGGCTAGGTGCCACATCGCCGATGCTGGAGCCATCACTCTCAACATCGTCATCCATGAGGTTGAGGAAATAGGTGGGAGCATAGCTCGCCATCCCCATGAATTTGGACGTGAGTGGGGGCGGCACCGGCATCCTTCGGAGCCCCCGGGCGTACACATCCATGGGGGACATGAGGCCGTAGGGGAACCAGTCGCATGGCGGTCGTGGCAGGGATAACGGGGTCCCTCTGGATAATTGGCGAAAGATAGTGAATAGCGAGAAAATAACATGTATATTAGTCACAGCGGGGTTTGAGCAGAGAGTTTGCTCAGAATGAAGCACAGGCGCCTCATCGTTGAAGTCGTTGGGTGTCCCAGAGCCGACGGAGGGCGCCCCTCCGATAGGCACCGGGATGGTTGCCTCCTCACATAGGTGTAGTATGCCGAGTGGGTCAGCACGAAGTCTAGGCTTCCAAAGAGGAAGGCCTGGGACGACTCGAAGACGGGTGGGACCCGCATCCCAATAGGTGGGAGTGCGGGAAACTCTAGTGAGCTGAAGCGAGTCATATCGCTTGAGCCCACCATGACGAAGGTGGTGGAAAAGTGGGTCATCCGATGACCAAAAAGTGTTGAACGTACAACGTCTTCCCCTTGGACAGCGCCAACTGTCGGTGTAGAAAGTGACCAACATGTAAATATTTGTAGTTTTGCTATACTGTTGTGATCGGAGGCTACCTAGCACTGAATGACACAGGGTTTATACTGGTTCAGGCAACGTGCCCGTACGTCCAGTTTGAGTCGGTCGGTAACTTTATTCGTGAGCCTAGGTGCTCAAAGTTTGCTGTGGGGTTACAGATGGAAGGGAGAAAGATGGGGGGGTACAAGAGGTCTGGTCGGACTCTGGTCTGAAGGGACGAGAGTGACGGGAGCCCCGCTATGTGCTAAGTGTTCGAGCATGTGCTCGGTATAACTTTAGAGTGTCTAAAGTTACAGAGGGTGAATTAATATAGGTGAACTGATCCATCTCTTTTGGTAGAGAGCGCATCCCTGTTTATAGATGAAGGGGATGGCTTTACAAGAGAGAGAGAGAGAGAGTACGTATGCTAAGTCTTGTTGCCCATGCCATCGGGTACAAGATGATTGTAGGCGCCCATAACACTGTTAATGTCACTGTTTAATGTCAGATGCATGTGGGACATTGCGTCGTCTTCTTCCGACATAGCAGATGTCGGTGCCTGCTATACTGTTGATGCCCAGAGGCATGTGAGGGGTTTTACTATGTTTGCCTGGTAAGGTAAATGCTGGCGTCCACGATACTATTGATGCCCAGAGGCATGTGGGGGGGGGAGCCTTACCGTGTTTGTCTGGTATGAGAGTTGATGGCGCCCACAACACTGTTATGGAAAATGTCGGCGCCTATAACACTGCTTGGGTTCTGTCGTGCCAGGAAGGTCGCAGGGTACTGTCTGGCAGGTGCATAGGGTATGGTCCCTGGTATTGCGGTTTGACTTTGTGTTCCCTGCCTTACTTTCTCCATCTGTTTCCTGGTCCTTGTCGAGCGGGCGTCCCCGGTTGGTTGGTCCTAGTCGGCTCTGATTGCACCAGTCAGAGAGGAGCTGTAAGTAGGGGTTTGGCATTTTCCCTGTTGGAGAAGCGGGTCGGAGTCAAAAGTGGTGTTTTGGCTAGGCCTTCCTGTCGTAGAGGTCGTCCGGAGGCGGGCTGAAGACCGAAGCGAGCGCTCCGGTCGGAAGAGGCAGGGCCAGAGTCAGAAGCAGGTGCCGTTTCTCCTCGGCCAGGCCTTCCGGTCAGAGACTAGATCAGCCCTTCTAGCCTATCGTTTTAGGTACTTAGGCCAGCCCATGAGTTGCGCAGTTGGTTCGCCACGTTGTCTACTGGGCCGAGTCTTTGCTGGGAAGCCGGTCTATGAGGGACCCCGATTTTATGAACCCGACAGTATCATCAAGAAATCGATCAGATGTGAATCGATATCGGCTGGTTTTGATGCAGTGTCAGAATCGGCTATTTTATAGATGACGTCAGCAGACAACGTCAATGGACTATGTATGGATGGCGTCGGGGAAAATATGTCGGACTCTACAAAAAGGAAAAGATTGGGGTCCAAGTTATTTTTAAGTTAGGAATGTTTTCTTTTATTCCAAGAATTGTAATGAGTCGTATTTGAGTAGGATTCATGTTTAAGTTCTGGGTATAAATATTCGACCCCGGTTATTGTGAAGAAAAAAGAAACAATCTCTCAGTCAATCAAAATCAGTCTTTACTTTTTCGGCTTCACGCCAACCCTTAGGAGTAGGAGTAATATAGCTTTTCAGTAAGTTCTTTAGCAAACAAGGCTGCATCGACTGATCGACCTCTAGCTTGCTTATGAGTACCGTCACGACTTGTATTGTGCTTGTAAAGCTGCATCAACTGATTGATCTTTTATGAGCCATAATATAAGTTAATTATCGATCTGTATCGTAATTTGTAAGGCTGCATCAGCTGATTGATCTCTTACGAATCATAATATAGATCAAAGTTATCGATCTTGTGTTAAATAACTTGTTGTTTAATACAATATCACCATTTATCGAATCTGCTAAGATTAGTAAGATTTTCCTTGCTATTTTTGGTTGATTCACCAGTTATCGATCTTGTTATAATTATGTTTTATTAATTATAACAAATCACCCGATTGAGATAGAGATAGATCGGCATCATATCATCTTAATTGGTCATCCTTTGATCTGGTTACGCTTTAAATCTTATAATTGATGGCTTAATTTCGCTAGATCGGCTGTTTTATCTCTATTCCAATCAAACATAGTATGCATCCAAAGACATGTTTTAATCTTGAATAAACTCACTAGTTAATGAGATCTAATCTAATGACACCACCATAGCTGCATCGATCCGGTCGAACCTCACTAGTAAGACTTTAGATTAGAAATTATTGATTAGTGGTCTTGTTCATGATCAAGATATGTACTTTGTTTGTTTGCTATGACTGCATCGGCTATTTTAGTCGTTTTGTCGATACTCTCACGTATATAGCATGTTTTCATGAATCTGTCAACATATAGATGGTTTTATAGATTCTTTGACTTTAGTTTATTATCATTATCATAGCTGCATCGATCCGATCGAACCTCACTGTTGATGATAATAGATTAAACTCAAAGCTGCTTGTAGAATCATTTATATTAGATAGTCGATTTGTTCGCATGTTATATTATTTTCATCAAAATAATCGGCTTGACGCTTTATATCAATCATGTTCCATTTAGCCGATGATGCTTTCTGATGTTCTATGAGCATCGGTTATTTCGGTTCGTATCATTATCATTTAATATTAGCTGATAATCCTTGATTTAAAGATCTTCATTCATGGATACGCTGGATATCGACTATTTAGTCGATAGCCTCATTGAATCGGCTACCTGGCCACATATTGGAACTGTCTGGTGCAACACCGACATGTTCTACCTTAAACTACTGAGTATTCTCTCCTTGTCAATTACAGGGTCAAATTGACTGGCATGCCTTTGGTCCCAAAACTGACCGTTCTTGTGTTGAAGCTAAGCAGATCTTCGGATTTACTCTGTCAAGATCATCCGGCTTGCTGTGTGTTGATCACATCGCCACATTTTTATGTCAACAACGGTGTGGGTTCACTATCGGTTCGACGGGTGAGACGCCTATGTAGAGGTTAACACCACCGTCGCTTCAGCGTATGATCCGCTAGTACAAAGGTCATGGTTACCGTCGCCTTGCACCATGATCCACCTTTGATGATCGTTTAGTCGCTGTCGGGTTACTAAAGGATTCGACGGTGATATACTACATCCACTACAACATCTTCACTATCCGAGGCAACTTCATCCACTACAGCATCTTCACTGTCCGAGGCATTCAAAAAAACTGGCAGGCGGACTTTCTTGCTTGTTCAGTAACATTTCAACACCAATGGTACTTCTTTTCTGCATTAGATTAAGGCTAGACTTGCTTCTCGGTTCAAAGTTCTGGCAAGTTTAACATAGTTTGACACAGACATGCAAATAACATAACATACTATATTAACATGGGTTCCTACTACATGAGCTCAACACATACACTACATGACTTCGTGCCATCCCACAGATCAAAACCAGTCATGGCTACTACTACTACTAGAACTATTGATACAGGACAACGAACAGTATCTAGAGCACACAAAATCTCAATGTCGTTGAATCGGTTTGGTCTTGTTGAGATAGTTGAGGTCATAAGGACTTCCGATCATGTTGAGACGGTGAACCATCTTGAAAATGACGTAGTCTCCATTGGCAATTCAAATTCGACCATAACACACACACACACACACACACATATATATATATATATATATATATATATATATATATATATCAAATCTGACCATAAGCATAAGAGCATTATATAAACTACCATTACAAGTCCAATTCACAAGAATATATACAATCCATCATTAAATAAACATAATTCATAAGTCTAATTCGTTCCACAAGTCCAAACCGTCCCACAAGGTAAGACCAATGTCAAATTTCATACACATTGTTATCAACGGCCTAGAGCTAGTCTTTCAGTCGCACGAAGGTGTTGGTACTGAGGATTTCTACTTTAAGTCAAAATCTCGGTCATGGCAGGCTTGATCTGTTGTTGACTGGAGCTGCCTACGGGGACGTACATCCTGCTCGCTTGGCTTATAAGCCGTACTTTTTTAACCGACAAACATTATTTTTCTCTCATAATAAATCAACCAACTATACTTGACCAGCCAAGCGGGGCAGTAGCGTCTCATCCGTGGAATCCTCCGGCGTCCTGAAACTTAGCACAACCTTTTTTTCTGCATCACGTGAAGTTGAAACTGCGTACCAAAGCTAGACAAATAACCCACGCTGGCATGCCGTAGCTTTACCGTTTCGGCTTATTTTTAAATTCCTTTCCCGCTGCCATTGACTTTTAAGCTATGCATCTACGACTGTTGAACTCAACAATTTCGTTCTGCCAATTTTCCATTCCTTCTAGCTCCCATGGACTTTTAAACTATACAGCTGCTTTGTTTCATCTCATTTCCGTGCTTCTAGACTCGCCTACTGTATCGCAACGAGGAATTGTTTCACAGTTTTTCCGCTGTTGTCAGCTCTTTGGATGATGCATAGCTCAGTTTTTTCCTCTCGATGTACGAGCCGCAAAACGCAACATTTTGAAACTTTCCGGCGAACTGTCTCCTACCTAGCTAGGGACACCAGTCTAACAACGGCGTCCAAGAGCAAGGTAGTAAAACATGTGCTTTTGGTAAAGAAGACACGTGTTTGACATTTGATTAGGAGGCCTTTGCAGGTTTTTTTGTCGGTTATCCACTAGCTTCATACATGCGCTATCCTCTAGAGGCTAGGTGTAATATATCTGGTGTTACGAGCTCGTTTAGCGCCGCGATTTAGACCTAAGACAAAAATTATCGAAACAATTTTATCGGATTTTAACATTTAACTGATGTTTAAAAGTATCGCTCGTGGCGAGTTATATTGAACTAACTAGTCGGGTAGTTCTTGGATGTTAGTTCGAAACTAAAAGTTATAATTTTCTAAGTCGGAAACGATTGACAATGACGTGTTAGCAATTAAATTCTAGCTAAATTTCTTAAACACTAACTTTATATTCTTGTATCGCTAGTTGCTTCATGGTGAGTACTTTGGCGTGGAGTGGATCGTAGAATGGTCTGACGTAGCGGGTTATCCTAGAATTGCTCGGAACTCGTTAGAACACGCGAAGAACCACGTTCGGTGTTCTGCTCGTGAACTGGCGCGCTGCGCGACGAACCCATCTTGGCCTTCTCGTATCTTTTTCCCTAGTCGCTCTTTGGTCGCGCTGAGTGCTTCCCTAGCTAGCTGGTGGCGTGGACTTTGGGTTAGTGAAGTTGGCCGAACCGTAACCACGCTGTTTGGTGGCCTTGGCATCGCTTTAAAAAGCGTGCACGGCACTGGTTTCGGCCGTTCGGCCTTTGGCCGTTGTCACCACGCGTCTCAGCGCGTTCTGCCGTGTCTGGCCGCGCCGTGGCCTAGCTACCGGCTGGGTGCCTGGCCGAGCCAGCCGCCGTCGCCGCGCTGCCATCACCGAGCGTCTAATAGCTCTCCTACCGTGCCTTGCCCCGCTGCCCCTTGGGCCAGCCTTGTGGCCGTCGGCTGCTCTCCGGGCCCAACATGGCCACTGCCGCTCCCTGCTGTGCGCGAGCTATTGCCGGCCGAGCGCTGCTCTCACGCCGTTGTTACCTCACTGCTGCGTTGCTGGGCACGCATGGGCAGTCGCGCTGGGCCGCTGTGCCCGCGTCTTGTTGCATCCCGTCGCGCCATGCTCGGCCAGCGCCACGCAAACCTGCCGCATTTACGTACGTCATGACATCGTGCGTTGCATGCGGCTGTTGCGCCTACGCTGTGGCCGTCTCATCGAGCTACCGCCTTGTCGGATGGTCATTGCCCTTCCCGCGCGCTCGTCGTTTCGCTTCAGCCGCCCGCTCCCGGACAAGCCAGGTGGTCCCGTCGAGTAGCCGCCCATCTTCCGCTGTCCAATAGCGCAGTCGCCTTGTCACTCGCACGCCACTGCAAGTCAAGCACGCCTTGTGTCGCGCACTGCTGCCCATTGTGCCTTGCCGCGCCCTCGTGCTGCTGTCGGCAGGTGCCGTTCAAATTCGCAACGCGTGGTCTGGCTCGAGTCGATTCTTCGCGTCAGTAGCTAGGCCACTAAGTTAGCTAAACACCCAACCCGCATAGAGGACCATAGGTGCACGGTTGCCGGCCAATTTAGCATTTCCGTCGCCGCCGGTCAGCTCGCCGCCGTTACAGAGCACGTTTGGGGTAAGTCTCCACGATCGGTATTAGTTTGATTGCTCGCACTCTTGGACTACCCTTGACCTATTGGTGTCGATGCTCGTCATAGTTTGGCGGGAGATGTCGCCGAAGATGGAGTGGCGCACAGGTACCAGTTCGGTGCGCCACCGCCCCTTCACCGCGCACGTGGCCAACCCCCTCCGCGGCTTCAGCTGCACCAACCAACTAGTTGCAGCTAGACCTAGGTGAGGCCTGGTAGCTTCACTACCCCTCCGCTCTCCCGGTTTCGTAGCCATATCGCCGGAACGCGCGCGCCTTGGTCGCCATTCGTGTCTACACATGGGCAGACATGCCCCTGCACGCCGCTGCCCTAACCATGGGCCGTTGCGGTCTTGTGTGGCCACGCGGACCCCGTGCTAGCTCTGCATCGCTCGCAGCTGGCGTCCCGTCGCCATGGAGCCTCTCCCAGTCGGGTTTGGCCGCTAGTCGGCCAACTCTGTGCCGTGCTATGTTCCAGGAGCAGTCGGGGATGTTGTAAATGCGAAGACGAGTAACTTTGGGGCCATTAATGCAAAACCTGTGACTGAAGTAAATAGCGTCAACAGTCGTAATGCGAATTAGAATGACGACAAGGTCTCTTTTGCTAAATAAACATCCCGCCCTGGGCTTTTCCTAGCTGGGCCGGCCTGTCAACATCGCGCTTGGGCTGTCCGCGCGTTGCTGCCTACCGCCTGT
This sequence comes from Miscanthus floridulus, assembly GCF_019320115.1. NCBI lineage: Eukaryota > Viridiplantae > Streptophyta > Magnoliopsida > Poales > Poaceae > Miscanthus > Miscanthus floridulus. Next base: position 10,285,139 of record NC_089582.1, read on the forward strand.
GGGCCATCTGCATGCCGCCTAGGCCGCGCGCCCGCTTGGGGCTGCTAGGCCGCTGCGCCGCTGCTTGGGCTGACTGGTGCCACACGCCTGGGCCATGCATGCGCCTTTGGGCCAGGCTGGTTCGCCGGTCATGGGCCGCGGTGCTCCTTCCCGTTTTCCAGTAAATAAGAGTAGGTTTATAATATAAATTCTGAGCGGATTTTATTATTTAGGTATAAAATCATTTAGGAGACCAAAAATTATGAAACCGGTTTTGTTGAGTCTCTAAAACCAGGATCTACCTGTTAGTATATTTTGTTCACATAGTTTGATAATATTTTTGGAAGCTATATAATTAATTTAAGGTACTTAATATTGTAAAAATATAAACTTGTAGGAATTGTTGTGATTAATTGGTAATAGTGTTGGGTCTGAAATTTTTACAGTAGGCTCCTAGCAATATTAGGTACTCACTGTAATTTTTGTAGCTCCAAAATAATTAGCTTGCTAAATAGATAATGATGCCCTATTCTGAATAAAGGTTAAATCGATAGAATGCAATAAAGAAACATCTTGGGTTTATATAAGTAAAATAATTGTTGGGAAATAACGTCTTATTCGACAACATGGATATGTAGCCTAAGTATGGTCATCGTTAGAACTAGCCCATTAACTCGAGAGGCGTACGTCGTATTTTACGAGTCACGATTGTAGTTGATTAATTACATCTTTGCATTGCATCGCATGCATATCATATAGGTACGATGATGAATCAACGGATCGATTGAAGGGTGATTGAGAATCAAAGATGATGTAAGGGTATTCTCTCTAGGAGATGATGCAATGGGTTTTCTATTCAGTTGATGGTGGATGATCTGAGGATGCAGCTACTAACTTTTTAATATATATCTTACCCAGGCAAGTCCTAGGTGCATAACCCCTACTTTCCTACAGTTTAAATTATATTTGTGCATTAAGTTTTAAGGAGTTGAATGAAACCCACTTGCATATATATCTTTATCCTATGAGTCTTACTAGTATGACATGATCATGTAGAATGCTATGCTACAGGTCTCCGGTAGAAGTCAAGTGATGGCTGTCACTCGCGAGAGATAGAAAATATATTATTGGATTATTATCACTTGGAATATATAAATGGTGGAAAGAAAAATGGTGACCGGGCAGGGATATGGTTTGGGTATTGGTGGGTGTAAGAGGTTGTATCGCCGTGGACGCGGGGCATAGCTTGGTTACACTGCTTTCCCTGTCTGTGTCGGTTAAGGACCGATCGTTGCATAAGGCATCATGGGCAAGTCACAGATTTATTATCCCGAGCACATACTTGTGTATGGGCGCTTGGAAGACTTGTTGCTCTCTTGTCGTGGGTTCCGGCTCTTTCCGAACCGACTATCAGGGTTTCTTTTTGGTGGAGGAGGTCCTTGCACCGCACTGAGTCCAGGACTCAGGGGTGGGGGCTTGGAGTCCTAGTTTGGATGGGGACCAATGACCCTAGGATAGAAGGGTGATAGGTTGGTGCTGCTTGTGCCTTGGGTACAAGCGAGGCGTGTGTTTTCGGGGTACCCAGCTGGGGGCATTGATTCGCGAATCGCTAGGAAATCCGGTACGGCTTGTTTTGTGTCTAGCACCGTAGTAAGAACTGAAAGATGAAAGATGGAAGGAAAAGGAACTCTGATCGCTTACCACCTGCTTGAAAGTAGCACATGTGCTTACATAGAATGGTTAGTTAATGAACTAATGCGGCTATTAATAAAAATCGAATATAAGGACACACGCTTAGTAATGCTTCCTGCAAATGCAATAAACCCACAAGCCAGATAGCCTTGCATATCCTTGGAGTCTTTTCTTTCCTCCTGTCAGGTAAGTCTTGCTAAGTACAATTGAGTACTCAGGATTTTATTCCCCTGTTGCAGGTGACAGGTGGATGCTAGAGCTAACCCTTGTGTGTGGGTACCTCCTGGTGGGCTCAGCGAGGATTCAGTTTACGCTGCGATCGTAGTTGTTATTTATAACTCTCACCAAATGCTTTTATAAATGAACGTTTATAACCTGTTGTCCTAGTTTACATATCAATGCTTCATCATGCCATGAATAGCTATTTAATTCTGCTGTAATTCTGATCACATGTTTATATTCCGCTGTTCAATTAAATTGTTATAACTTTGATAATATGATTACATTCCGCTGCTATAATAATAAATGTTATACTCTAATGTACACGTAAAGTGATATAAGAAATGGTTAAGAATGATGTAAGCTTTATTATCTTATTTGTGATCCTGATGGCAAAAATGTGGATTTTCGGGTTCTTCCCTAGGGGTGTGCCCGACGGAACCGAGTAATTTAGTGTTCTCCCCTGAGTGCTTAGTGTCTAATGGAAGACGAGCACTCCTAGGAGACATTAGATTAGACGGTTCTACCATAGGTGGTATCAGAGCATAAACGAGGAAATAAAGCTTCGAAAACCTTTTCTTAAATAAAATTTGACAACAAATTCTTTTTAAAAAGTTAGGGCGTTCAATTGCGAAGTTATATAAGTAGCCCTATTACTGTGGTTATGTATCTAGGATAGATGGCACTCTGCTAACTTAGGTAGACTTCATCAATTTTTCTGCAGGTACACTGACTCGAGCATAGTCCGATAGCATCGACTAGCTACAGGGAGAGAACGATGTGCCAAAAATCTGAGAACGGTTGCCTTATATGTTGGCAACAGTGGAAGGACGTATAGGATGTGCATTCATGCATATCCCATTTGTGCATTGTAGCGCTCGTATTACTTGCAGATACGCCATCCATAGGTGTCATGCGTGTCGTATTGTGCACGACTGACTCGTCCTTGTTCCAGAGTTAGGTCTGCACTGTGGCTTCGTGCTCTACGTTTCGCTCGTGGTTCACGCCCGTTGTGACCCATGTCTCCCCGTACCCCTTTTCTGTGCTCTTGTTAGACCCTTGCCATACAGTCGTACTAGTCAGTAATGGCATCGCACGTCATTCGCCTCGAACGCGCAGAATTTGGTCGATTTAGTCGTAGTGATCCCGCACAGGAACCCTGGTGGACCACGCTAGGACCACTGAATGCTCCGCCTTTATAAGTAGAGCCTGGCTTAGCCATCGGTACCACCACTATGCGCACTTTAGCTCGCTTAGCTTTTCCTTTGAGCCAGCTTGTCGCTTAGCCTTTCTCACCACCACCGCCAGAAATGGCAGGAGCCTGGGTTAGTAGTTACTGCCTGAACGTTGAGGATTTTCCCAGAATCCTGCATGCCACCCTGCAAAAGCTCAGAGTCAAAGATCATTCCGGAGTATGAGGAGCATGGCACCGAGCGGTGTGAGGTTACCGTCTACATCGAGAAGAGTGAAGAGTTCCCCAACCTCACTGAAGCCTGGAGTGTGACCACAAATGGGTTTCGCTTCGTCGACACCTACCATGTTATGGCCCGTAATGCCTTACGGTACCTCTACCAGATCTATGAAGAGCCCATTGCCCATACCCCCATGAGGTTCTTTCCACCTTTGGACAAGAATCGGCGGGCATGAAGGGCTCACATGGAGGCTTTGCAAGGGTGAGATGCGCAAGATCACAGTCCTACAGTGGTGCGCTTGACCACGTACCTGCTTGCTTTGGATGCGTAGTATGATCGGCAAGCCTTGGAGATGAGGAAGTGTCTCTGTCGAGCTGAGGAAGCTGAGATCTTCACTCGGATGCTCTAGGTGCAACTTGTCGAAGTGCATGCCAGTGCTGCAGCTGCTGAGAGTTAGGAGACTGCCATGTCAAAAGCTCTGAAGGAGGCTAAAGATTTGCATGTCCATTAGCTAGGTGAGGCCTATCTGTTCACTAGGGCCAAGCGAAGGACGCTGGTTGATGAAAGGCATGATGCCTCGATCTTGGAAGGGATCCCTATCCACCCGCCTAAAAGAAGGAGAACCGATGATGCAGAACTGCCAGCACCTCCACCTTCAGAAGTGTTAGAAGTAGAACCCTTGATTCCTCTCACTTAGCCAGCGCCAAGAGAAGATGCAGATTCGTAGCCTAGGCAGTAGAAGAATTCGCCGAGCCCAGGAATGAAGATGCGTGGTCCAAGGTAGAATAGTTGCCTTGGGATGCTGTACCCATAGTAGTAGTGCTTTCCGTCGCTGTCCTCTAGTATTGTACTCTTGCCATTGATTTCGTCCATAGTTGTTGAGATCGTCCGACCAGTAGGTGAATGCTGTATCGTGAATGTGAGCCCGAATGCCTTGTACGTTGTACCCGTTATAAGACCATTCGGAATATGCATTGTGTTATTTCACTATGTTTATTGCAGTCCATCTACTTTAAATCTCATTAGACGTGCTCTAAGTTTTCAAGGGCGATGTTAAGCGGGTTATAAGAGAAGTTGTTATTCAGATACCAGTAGACCTGTCATGGTTGGAGAACATTGGACACTATATTGGCTAATTGTGGATGTCTGAAAGCTCTAGTTTGGTTTTGGTTAATTGATAAAACCCTAAGTGCTAACCTAGTTTATCAAAGTGGTCATGAGATAGGTAGCACTATTCCAAGTGATGAAGCAATGACAAAGATCATGACAATGGTGATGGCATGGTTATGATCAAAGGCTTGAACTTGGAAAAGAAGAAAGAGAAAAACAAAATGCTCAAGGCAAAGGTATAAAATGTAGGAGCCATTTTGTTTTAGTGATCAAGACACTTAGTGAGTGTGATCATATTTAGGATAGATAGCCGTACTATTAAGAGGAGTGAAACTCGTATTGAAATGCGGTTATTAAAGTGCCACTAGATTCTCTAATTCATTGCATATGTATTTAGGATCTAGTGAAGTACTAACACCCTTGAAAATATTTGTGAAAATATGTTAACATATGTGCATAAGGTGATACACTTGGTGGTTGGCACATTTGAGCAAGGGTGAAGGAGATAGAGATGATAAAGGGCCAGTCTAGCTATTTTTCTACTAACCGGACGCTGGTCACAGGGGGACTGGCATGTTCGGTTAGGCATGGCAATGATGATCCAGCGTCGGTCATATGACCAGACGCTGGGCCTCTGACTGACCAGATGCTGGAAGGATGCGTCCGGTTAGAGCTGACGTGGCTGCACTGATGTCAGGGTAACTGACCGAACGTTGGACGCATCCGGTCTAGTTTTTCAGTCTTTGGGAGCTTACTAGAAATGACCGGACGCTGAGGGTTCAGCGTCCAGTCACTTATGACTGAGCGTCCGATCATATCATGGCCATTGTGATCAGACAACTCCTGTTGAACACAGGATGACATGTGGCCGCCATCGGGCAACTGGATGCGGAGCCCTGCGTCCGGTCAGTAGGACCGAAGCATCCGGTCACCTCAATCAGTGCCTAGTGAAGGGGTACAATGGCTCTATTTCATGGGGGCTTCTATTTAAGCCCCATGGCCGGCTCTAGCTCACTCTTGCATATTTTCATTGACATAGCAATCTTGTGAGCTTAGCCAAAGCACTCCCACTCATCTCCATCATTGATGCATCATCTTTGTGAGATTAGGAGAGAATCCGAGTGCATGGCTTGAGTGATTGCATCTAGAGGCACTTGATATTCGTGTTGCGCTGCGTATTTCACTTGTTACCCTTGGTGGTTGCCACCACCTAGACGACTTGGTGCAGCGGTGGAGGATCGGCACGAGTTGGTGATTGTTCGTGGCCGCCTTCGGTGATTGTGAGGGGAGTTGTACCTTCCCCGGCGGAGTGCCGAAAGGTAACTCTAGTGAATTGCTCATGTCATTGAGTTACCTCACTTGTGAGTAGGTTCTTGCGGTGTCCAATTGTGTGGACGAGGTTTGTGAAACACCTCTTAGCCGCCGAACCACCAAGTGTTGGTCGACACAATGGGGACGTAGCGTGTTGGCAAGCACGTGAACCTCGGGAGAAAATCGATTGTCTCTTGGCATTTGCATTCTCCCGGTGATTGACGTAATCTTCATCGTGTGATTGATTCATTCCTCTACACGACAGTATAATCACCCTACTCACTCATTTATATTCTTGCAAACTAGTTGTGACAAGCTCTTTAGTGTAATTAGAATTGAGAGCTTGCTTTGTTGTTTTAAGTTCATCTAGTGGAGCTCTTTAGAGTAGCAAGTTTGTGAGCTCTTAGTGAGTAGTAACTTTGCAAGTTGTGTGCCTAGTAATCTTTGCAACTAGAATTGTTAGATAGGTGGCTTGCAACCCTTATAGAGCTAGAGTAAGTTTGTATTTTGCTATTTGTCATACTAATCAAATTGCTCTAGTTGATTTATAGATTTTCAAATAGGCTATTCACCCCCCTCTAGCCATATTAGGACCTTTCAATGTCCTAGCAGAACACTTGAATCTCTTTAAAACAAATCCGCCGTTAGATTTGAATTCCTTGTCCCTTGTTGTGAAGGGAAACCTTGTTGTTTGAATCTTTCCTTGCAATACTCCCCTTATTCTGCAGTCTATGACCCCACAGCCTTCATGGCGTGTAAGTTGGTAATAGTTGCCTAGTTAATAGCTTATGGTGTCATGATGACACCGAGGGCTCCCTATGGAACAGCTACCACATGGTGACGCTGCTCGGCACGCACTGGTATCGAGGTTGTTGACCAAGTACCTATAGCAAGTTATACCGCCGCACTGTTTTGTTTTAAAATTTTCTCCTTAGAAATGTTCAGGTGTTTAAACGAGAAATCCACAACGGGTTGATGCAGAATGGTTCTCTCAAGGTAAACAAGGGGATGTGGTTTTGGAGGAAGAAAGTAAGACATGGTCTTAGTCTACATGAAAGACGGATGTGGACAAGGAAGGAAAAGGAAAAGAAGAGTAGTAGAAAAAAGGTTAGTCGTGGATAATCAGGAGTAATTGTAAAAGTCTGAGTAAATGTCATGTCCTAAGCTCTGTGTTCAGTTGACCGCACTACGCATGCTGGGTCACTTCGCTGCTGTGCCCTATGAATGTCGTCTGTGCCGAATCCATTAACACTCTGCTTTTGCGTGGCCATGGCATCGTGCCGCACTTGCCGTCTTTGTGTATTGTGCATTTCTCCCTTTTCTAGCATCTGGTCAGCTCTCGACTCTCATGCCTCATCCCTCGTACCGGACCAGCCTTCCCCTTTCTCGTTTCTCTTGGAAACATGGTCGCCCGCATGCCTGCCTCATCGAGCGGACCCCCTCTCCTCTCCTCTCCCTTATCTTCTGTCCGCTCGAGCAGGAAGTGCACCATGGCTGTGCTTATCCCCATAACATGAACCATTTGTGTATCTCCTCCATGCCCTCTCCACTTCCTATGTGTTGTGCCCCACCTCCGTTCGCCTCTATAAGATACCCTTGGTCCTCGCTCTTCTTCTTCATCCCCATTCCCCTCACATTCGGAGTAGAGCTACGAGATCCAGTCGTCGTCTGAGGAACTAGGTTCGTTAGTCTGAGGTGATGGTGAAATCTGAGAAGAAGAAGGATCTGGTTTTCGAAGAAGTTCAAGTTTCCTTTGATTAGTTGGTCTTAGGATTCATGATGTTTTACTTCCCAGTTGACTGTTTTTGGATCTATTGGTGCTACGCTATGTTTTGGATCCTCATTATCTTGTTGTTTCTCCATTGCCCTCGTCTATCTCGACTTCTGGATTAAGTCTCGGTTGTATTAGGTTGCTCTGAACCATGTATCTCTAAATCTCCGTGTGGTTTAGTATTCGAAGTCGTGTAATCTTTCGTGTAATCCCTGATCCACGATAGGTAATCAGTGTTTTCCCCTCTCTAGGTTCGTGCTTCGAATCTCGGGTCGAGATTCTTTTTAAGGGGGGTTGGTTGTAACACCTCTAGTGTTACGAGCTCATTTAGTGCCGCGATTTAGGCCTAAGACAAAAATTATCGAAACAATTTTCTTGGATTTTAACATTTAACTGATGTTTAAAAGTATCGTTCGTGGCGAGTTATATTGAACTAACTAGTTGGGTAGTTCTTGGATGTTAGTTCGAAAACTAAAAGTTATAATTTTCTAAGTCAGAAACGATTGACAATGGACGTGTTAGCAAGTAAATAGCGTCAACAGTCGTAATGCGAATTAGAATGACGATGAGGTCTCTTTTGCTAAATAAATGTCCTGCCCTAGGCTTTTCCTAGCTAGGCCGGCCTGCCAACGTCGTGACTTGGGCCGTCCGTGCAGTTGCTGCCTGCCACTTGGGCCGCTGGTCGGGCGAGCCTGTGGGCCATCCGCCTGCCTGCCTGGGCCGCGAGCTCGCTTGGGGCTGCTAGGCCGCTGCGCCGCTGCCTGGGCCGACTGGCACCACACGCCTAGGCCACGCGTGCGCCTTCGGGCCAAGCCGGTTCGCCGGTCGTGGGACGTGGTGCTCCTTCCTGTTTTCCAGTAAATAAGAGTAGGTTTATAATATAAATTTTGAGCGGATTTTATTATTTAGATATAAAATCATTTAGGAGACCAAAAATTATGAAACCAGTTTTGTTGAGTCTCTAAAACCAGGATCTACCTGTTAGTATATTTTGTTCACATAGTTTGATAATATTTTTGGAAGCTATATAATTAATTTAAGGTACTTAATATTGTAAAAATATAAACTTGTAGGAATTGTTGTGATTAATTGGTAATAGTGTTAGATCTGAAATTTTTACAGTAGGCTCCAAACAATATTAGGTACTCACTGTAATTTTTGTAGCTCCAAAATAATTAGCTTGCTAAATAGATAATGATGCCCTATTCTGAATAAAGGTTAAATCGATAGAATGCAATAAAGAAACATCTTGGGTTTATATAAGTAAAATAATTATTGAGAAATAACGTCTTATTCGACAACATGGATATGTAGCTTAAGTACGGTCATCGTTAGAACTAGCCCATTAATTCGAGAGGCGTACGCCGTATTTTACGAGTCACGATTACAGTTGATTAATTACATCTTTGCATTGCATCGCATGTATATCATATAGGTACGATGATGAATCAACGGATCGATTGAAGGGTGATTGGGAATCCGAAGATGGTGTAAGGGTATTTTCTCTAGGAGATGATGCAATGTGTTTTCTATTCAGTTGATGGTGGATGATCTGAGGATGCAGATACTAACTTTTTAATATATATCTTACCCAGACAAGCCCCGGTGCATAACCCCTACTTTTCTACAGTTTAAATTATATTTGTGCATTAAGTTTTAAGGAGTTAAATGAAACCCACTTGCATATATATCTTTATCCTATGAGTCTTACTAGTATGACAGGATCGTGTAGAATGCTATGCTATAGGTCTCCGGTAGAAGTCGAGTGATGGCTGTCACTCACGAGAGATAGGAAATATATTATTGGATTATTATTACTTGAAATATATAAATGGTGGAAAGGAAAATGGTGACCGGGCAGGGATATGGTTTGGGTATGGATGGGTGTAAGAGGTTTTGTCGCCGTGGATGCGGGGCATAGCTTGGTTACACTGCTTTCCTGTCTGTGTCGGTTAAGGACCGATCAGTTGCATAAGACATCATGGGTAAGTCACAGATTTATTATCCCGAGCACATATTTGTGTATGGGCGCTTGGAAGACTTGTTGCTCTCATGTCGTGGGTTCCGACTCTTTCCGGACCGACTATCAGGGTTTCTTTTTGGTAGGAGGAGGTTCTTGCACCGCACTGAGTTCGGGACTTAGGGGCGGGGGCTTGGAGTCCCAGTTTGGACGGGGACCTAGGACCCCAGGACAGGAGGGTGATGGGTTGGTCCTGCTTGTGCCTTGGGTACAAGCGAGACATGTGTTTTTGGGGTAGCCAGCTAGGGGGCATTATTCGTGAATCACCGGGAAATCTGGTACGGCTTGTTTCGTGTCTAGCACCGTAGTAAGAACTGAAATATGAAAGATGGAAGAAAAATGAAATATGATCGCTTACCAGCCTGCTTGAAAGTAGCACATGTGCTTATATAGAATGGTTAGTTAATGAACCAATACGGCTATTAATAAAAATCAAATATAGGGACGCACGCTTAGTAATGCTTCCTGCAAATGCAATAAACCCACAAGCCAGATAGCCTTGCATATCCTTAGAGTCTTTTCTTTTCTCCTATCGAGTAAGTCTTGCTGAGTACAATTGAGTACTCAGGGTTTTATTCCCCCTGTTGCAGGTGACAGGTGGATGCTAGAGCTGACCCTTGTGTGTGGGTACCTCCTGGTGGGCTCAGCGAGGATTCCTTTACGCTGCGATCGTAGTTGTTATTTATAACTCTCACTAAATGCTTTTATAAATGAACGTTTATAACCTGTTGCCCTAGTTTACATATCAATGCTTCATCATGCTATGAATAGCTATTTAATTCCGCTGTAATTCTGATCACATGTTTATATTCCACTGTTCAATTAAATTGTTATAACTCTGATAACCAGCCTGTTCGGTTGGCTGATTCATGAAGAAGTACTGCTGGCTGGTTTGTGTGAGAGAAAAATACTGTCCCGGCTGAAAATTTACGGCCGTTTACGACAAGCCACAGCCAAACGAAAGGCTGAATATGATTACATTCCGCTGTTATAATAATAAATGTTATACTCTGATGTACACGTAAAGTTATGTAAGAAATGGTTAAGAATGATGTAAGCTTTATTCTCTCGTTTATGATCCTAATGACAAAAATATGGATTTTCGGGTTCTTCTCTGGGGTGTGCCCGATGGAATCGAGTAATTTAGTGTTCTCCTCTGAGTGCTTAGTGTCTAATGAAGGACGAGCACTCATGTGAGACATTAAATTAGACGGTTCTGCCATACTAGATTCATCGGATTTGGTTGTGGCGGCTTTGTAGCAATTGGTACAAGCACAAGTGGAAGGCTATCTTCTTCTGAGCGAAATGGGTGGTGTTCTAGTCTTTCGATCATACTCACCAGAGTGTGCGTGGTTTTTCTCTTTCGTGGCTGCGTATTTGAAAAGCAGAGGCCGAAAGTAGCCTTTTCTTTCAAAGCACTGTGTATCAATTTGATGTATTGCTCTTAGAAAAGTAATAAAAGCTTCTTTTATAGAAAATGCATTTATAGAAACTGACATGGAGATTGTCCGGTGGCAGATGTTCAGAAGCAGTCTAGATTGTCGAGTAGCAGAGGACGCAGCAGGACATTGGCTCCCACCCGCTCTAGCCTGCGTCTGGCCGCTCGTCCGTCCCATGTGCCGGTGGCACAGCGCGCCCAACGCAAGCTTATGCGTGAGTTGGACTTCATCAATGGCCAGTCGCTGGCGCTGGATGCAGCAGTCACAGAGTTCGTTGACATGTATGGAGAGGATCTCCCGGAGCAGGTGGTCAAGGCGAAAAGGGCTACGACGAAGATGGGCAACAAGGAGCTCTCCAAGGCTCTAGCTGCAATGGCAGCGGAATGGGGGCGGTCGAGATGGAGGTCCCATGATGGTGCTCATGCATTGTATGATTATTCGAGCAGTAGTCGGTGTCACATCAGGCAAGTTAGGTCTCACCTCTAAGCTGTGTTTCAGAAGTAGTTGGTGCTGGGAGGGGTGTCATCCAGGAAGCCCCCTATTTGAGCAGATTTGGTGTGTTTGGGATCAGGATCATGCTGCTGTTTCGATGGGTTGCACATGTGTTACTTGGGGGGTCAGTGAGTTCCGGGTGTCGGATGAAAATGGTTGGTAGTCAGTTCGGCGAGTTAGAAGATGCAGATCGGTTGTTTTTGAAGGCTAAGTTGTTATGGCCTCTTGTTGTACCCCCGAGTATGTGAGTAGTCCGTTTAGTTCTTTTCGCCCAGCAGCTTGACAATCTGTCAAACCTGGGAAGCTGTTTGCGCTGCTTGCGCATGTAATTCTCTTCTCTCCTTATTAATATATGCCGGCTATGTTCCAGATCTTAAAAAAAAAGACATGGAGATTGTGATAAAATGTACCAATAATACAATGCCTCATTTTTGCCTGCGTGTACCGCCAAGCAGCTGAGCCGTTCAGCTTCCCCAATTGTATTATTGTTAGCGTAAATAATGACCACAGATCAAAGCGCTAGCACGTACAGATAGTATGTCCCAAAAACGTGAGCACCGGTCGATCCGGCTATGTTGAAACTGCAAGCACCAACGGAAGTCTCGACCGAAACACGTATGATAACAAAAGCTCTTGGAAAGGCCTTGATAGTAGGAATTGGTATTGTCTAACAAAAGGCCTAAGGGTATAAATATGAATATTTGTTGAAAAAAGATTAAAAAATAAAAAAAATATACAGGGCTAGTAACAATCCCATCCCAATCCAATCCCCGATCTCGATGTCGAGTTGTTGGGCAGATTGGCACTGGGGTCTGGGACAGATCTATTAAGAGTTGAGCACGGGGCATGCATCAGTTCAGTTGAATGATTGGGATGGCAGATCGGGAGAGGGTGGCTCGCGTTCCTCCACGCCGCTGCTGGTCCTTTAATTTCTTACTTTATTTTAACATTTTTTATTATTTACTAGCAATAAATAAATAGATAAGCCCCTCCACTTCGCTTGACGCCGACCGGCGAACTGTTAGCTACGGACACTACCGTTACGACTTGTCTAACATAAAACAACGGCGTCCATGCATGCACGCACAACGACTGCTAGTATGCTCCATCCATTGCTATAAATCTAAGCACGGCGGAACTAGCTAGTAGCTACCCAGACCAGCAGACCAGAAATGGAAGCAGCAGCTGTCGCCCCCGTGGCCCTGCTGCCTGCCGGCGTCCCGCTCCTCCTCGTCCTCCTCCTCGCGCTCTCCACCCTCATCATCACCAGATGGAGATGGAATAACCGTAACAGCAGGCTGCCCCCGAGCCCGATGGCGCTCCCGCTCATCGGCCACCTGCACCTCATCCGCTCGCCGCCGCACAGGGCCTTGGACCGCATCGTGGCGCGCTATGGGCCCCTCGTCTACCTCCGCCTCGGCCCCTCCACGCACTGCGTCGTCGTCGGCACCGCGGACGCCGCACGGGACCTCCTCAAGCACGAGGCCAGCATCCCGGAGCGGCCGATCACGGTCGTCACGCGCCACCTCGCCTACGACGACGCCGGCTTCGCCTTCGCGCCCTACGGCCCGCACTGGCGCTTCATGAAGCGCCTCTGCATGTCCGAGCTGCTGGGGCCGCGCACCGTCGACCAGCTGCGCCCCGTGCGGGAGGCCGAGCTGGCGGCCGTGCTGGGGGCGGCGCGCCAGGCGGCAGCCAGGGGTGAGCGCATCGACGTCAGCCGCCACCTCATCAGCATGTCCAACAACGCCATCATGCGCATGGTGGCCAGCGCGCTGCCGGGCCACATGACGGAGGCGGCCAGGGACTGCGCCAAGCGCGTCGCCGAGGTCGTGGGGGCCTTCAACATCGAGGACTACGTGGGACTCTGCCGGGGCTGGGACCTGCAGGGGCTCACGCGGAGGACGCGCGAGGTGCGGGACAAGTTCGACGCGCTGCTGGAGATCATGATCACGGCCAAGGAGGAGAAGCGTCGGAGACGGCAGCAGGAGCAGGGGGAGACCAACACCACCACCACCAACAACAACAACAACGACCTGCTGGACATCCTCATGAACGCGGCGGAGGACAAGAACGCCGAGGTCAGGCTCACCAGGGAGAACATCAAGGCGTTCGTCCTCGACATCTTCACCGCCGGCTCCGACACCACCGCCACCAGCGTGGAGTGGATGCTGGCGTACCTCATCAACCACCCGGCCTGCATGGACAAGCTGCGCGCGGAGCTGGACGCCGTGGTGGGCGCGTCGCGCCTGGTCGGGGAGCTGGACGTCCCGCACCTGCCCTACCTGCAGGCCGTCTTCAAGGAGACGCTGCGGCTGCAGCCTCCCGCCGTGTTCGCGCAGCGGGAGACCATCGAGCCGGTGCACGTCCGCGGCTACGTCATCCCGCCCAAGACCTCCGTCTTCTTCAACATCTTCTCCATCGGCCGCGACCCGGGCTGGTGGGAGGACCCCCTCGAGTTCCGGCCGGAGCGTTTCATGCCCGGCGGCGCCGGAGCAGGCGTCGATCCCAAGGGGCAGCACATGCAGCTCTTGCCGTTCGGGAGCGGCCGCCGTGCCTGCCCCGGCATGGGCCTCGCCATGCAGGCCGTGCCGGCCTTCCTCGCCGCGCTGGTGCAGTGCTTCCACTGGGCGGTGCCCATCCCGCAGGGCCAGTCCACGGCGCCGCCCTTGGACATGGAGGAGGAAGCGGCGCTCGTCACCGCCCGGAAGCACCATCTCATCCTCATCCCAACACCGCGCCTCAACCCGCTGCCGCTGCCGCTGCCGGCAACAGCTACCTAGCAGCTACTACCTCCGTACAGCACCTCACCAGATACTCGGAATACAACTTTTTTTTTGGGGAAATAAAAGCATGAAAGTCCAGAAACTATGGGCTAGGAATACACTTTATTTTAATTTTAGCCTTGTAGTAGTATATATACTACGTTCCTTCCGTCTTGAAAAAAACAACTATGAGTTGCGTGTTACGAAAAATAGTTTATATTTAATCAAGTTTTTAATAAATACTATTTAAAGTTATGTCTTTAAATTAATTTATTATGAAAATATATTTCATAATTATCAGATGTTATTTATTTAGTATCATAAATATAGATATTTTTTAATCTATAATTGATCAAACTTAAAGTAATGTAATGTGATACTGTGCTAAAATTATATTTTTTTTAAGACAGAGGTAGTATATGACTTGCACTCAGACAAAGCAACTTTGTGCAACACGCTGGTAATTAATTCCTGGGAGTATCACAATAACCACACTATCCTTCAAGCCATTGAAATTGCTCTTGGTACCATGACACAGAATAATATATTCCAGTGAAAGCCATCAACATCAACCGGATGACAAAGCCATCATGTCGCCCACACTTGCGTCGTCGTCATCGACGTTGCCCCACGTCAATCCAACCGCTGCCAGGTGCCAATGTGCCATGCATGCAATGCAAGGCTGAAAGCCGCAGTCCGCTGCAAGCTAAGTTGCCGTCGCGCCGCACGTGCCTCCTATCAACGCTAGCCATGGTAGTCGTCTCGCCAAGGTGAGCAGTAGCCTGAGTCAGACAAGCCAACTGTGACTAAGATGAAAGCGATCAGGAAACCCCCTTAATCGTCTTATACTTGTACAATTGAATACGAAAATGACAACAAAAGCGGTAAAGCCAGACACGAAGATGAAGACAAACTTATGAAATATCGAGAATTTCAAAAACAAACTAATTCGAGCGAAATTATATCGAATATGGTTGGTATATAAAAATCAATATAAAATATTGACCCGTAGAACCACGTGCATAACAATTAACAAGTACATGACTAAGTGCATAACAATTAACAAGTGTTACAATTTTCATATAAAAAGTATCTCCACTATATAAGAAATATATGATTTTTCTAAGGCAACAAGCGCGAGTGTGCGATTAATATACTACTAAAACTCTGTTTAATTTTTTGAAGACTTAACAACCTCGAATGGAAAAACTAAAAACTAGAAAGTTGTATATCTCCTCGAGAGCTACAATTTTCATATATTTTTTCTAAGGCTAGACCCTTTTAGTAGACCAAATACGGTATAAACCGAATTTAAAAAATGGAATATTCCAAACAAAAAGTAGAAAGGTAGAAAACAGTCGGAAAACGCATAAACCGTTTTCAATCCATTTTCAAATTTGGTATTTCGTATTTCGAACCGAATTCGAATTTGTCCAAAAATTCGGATTTGATCGAGTAAAATATAGAAAACAATACAGTTCGGTTCGGAATATATTCCGACCGTTTTCATCCCTGGCTATGACCCTCGAGATCTAGATGCATGCATTGCAACTATTAGCAACCTAGTCATTTTTATCAAAGATAACATAAATGTCAAGGGGCCTTTCCAACTATCATCCACACTCCTTGCATCGAAACGGCTAACTGTGCAGGACCGCCCGTCACCTCACCATACGAGCTATCTCGGCAAAGTACTTCTGTTGTCCACCTTGTGGCAGAAGCGCCTAATCTAATGCCTCCCAGGAGATACTTGTCTTCCATTAGACACAAAGTACTCAAGGGAGAACACCAAATTACGCAGTTCCGTCGGGCACACCCCAAGGAAAAACCTAAAAATCCATATTTTTCCATCAGGATCACAAATGAGAGAATACAACTTACATCATTCTTGACCATTTCTTACATCACTTTTAATACAACATCAGAGTATAATATTTATTGTTATAACAGCGGAATGTAATCATATTATCAGAGTTATGAACAATTTAATTTAACAGCGGAATATAAACATGTGATCAAAATTGCAGCGGAAATAAATATCTATTCATGACATGATGAAGCATTAGTATATAGACTATGACAACAGATTATAGAACTTCCATTTTGAAAAACATTTAGTGAGAGTTATAAATAAGACTATGATCGCCGCGTAAAGAAAATCCTCTCTGAGCCCATTAGGAGGAATCCACACACAAGAGTCAGCTCTAGCATCCACCTGTCACCTGCAATATGGAGAAATAAAACCCTGAGTACTCAATTGTACTCAGCAAAACTTACCCGACAGAAGAAAAGAAAAGACTCCAAGGATATGCAAAGCTATCTGGCTTGTGGGTTATTGCATCTGCAGGAGCATTACTATAAGTGCGTCCTTATATTTGATTTTTATTAGCAGTGCATTAGTTCATTAACTAACCATTCTATGTAAGCACCTGTGCTACTTTCAAGCAGGTGGTAAGCAATCAGATTTTCTCTTTCCATCTTTCGTCTTCCAGTTCTTACCACGGTGCTAGAGTTTAGACAAGTCGTACCGGAACGCCGGCGATTCACAAATCAATGCCCCCAGCTGGGTACCTTGAAAACACACGCCCCGCTTATACCCTAGGCACAAGCAGGACCAACCCACTACCCTCCTGTCACGGGGTCTAGGTCCCCGTCCAAACTGGGACTCCAAGCCCCGCCCCTGAGTCCCGGACTTCAGTGCGGTGCAAGGACCTCCTTACCCAAAAATCACCCTGACAGTCAGTCCGGAAAGAGCCGAAACCCATGACAAGAGAGTAACAAGTCTTCCAAGCGCCCATACCTAAGTATAGTGCTCAGGGATAATAAGTCTGTGAGTCGCCAAGCGTTCAATGCAATGGACGGTCCTTAACCGACACAGACAGAGAAAACAGTGTAACCAAACCATGCCCCGTTGGCCGCGGGACACAACCTCTTACACCCAACATTAACCAAACCATATCCCTGTTCGGTCACCATTTTCCTTTCCACCATTTTATATATTCCAAGTGATAATAATACAGTAATATATTTTCTATCTCTTGCGAGTGACATGCAATCACTCGACTTCTATCGGGGTCCTGTAGCATAGCAATCTACACGATCCTATCATACTAGTAAGACTCATAGGATAAAGATATATATGCAAGTGGGCTTCATTCAACTCCTTAAAACTTAATGCACAAATATAATTTAAAGTGCAGAAAAGTAGGTGTTATGCACCAGGGCTTGCCTGGGTAAAATATAATCAGAAGTTAGCTTTCCATCATGGCGACACGATCTCCAAAAGCACCATTTCTCCAGCAACTCCCTGATGACTCCGCGATCCATCGACGTCCCTATTATGATATGCAATGTGATGCAATGCAAAGACATAATTAATCGACTGCAACCGTGACTCGTAAAATATGATTTACGCCTCTCAAGTTAACGAGCTAGTTCTAACGATGACCGTACTTGGGCTACATATCCATGTTGTCGAATAAGGCATTATTTCCCAACAATTATTTTAGTTATACAAACCCAAGTTGTTTCTTTATTCCATTCTATCGATTTAATATATATCCAAACTAGGGCTCAATAGTTAACCTAGGAAACTCATTATTCTGGAGCTACAAAAATTACAGTGAGCAGATAATAATATTAGTAATTTACTGTAAAATTTTCAGAGTTAATACTATCACTAATTTATCACGGAAATTCCTACAATTTCACATTTTAACAATATTAAACATTTTAAAATAATTAGAGCAACCCTGAAAAACATTTTAAAACTAGATGAACCAACTATGCTAATAGATAGATCATGATTTTAGGAACTTAACAAAATTAGTTTCATAATTTTTGGACAATTACACAAATTTATATTGATTTTACAAGTTTATTCCTGAAACCAAATTAGCAATCGCTTAGAAAACCAAAGGGGCCAGCGGCCACCAAAAAGGCCCAGCGGCCCACGGTAATGGCATGGTAGCCCGATGCATAGCGCGCGGCCTAGGCGAACAGCGCATGGCCTAGTCAGGCGGCACGAGCATGGCCCAAACGGGCGAGCACGCCCCAAGCGAGGCGCGGAGCAGCGGCAGTAGGCCGGCCCAGCCAGAACGTGGTCCGCGCGCTGACGACTTTTACAAAAAGTCCCTAGGATTTCCCTCTAACTACGACAAGGTCCAACTACTATTTCGTACACCCACTGACAAGTTCATTTACCCCCTGGCTTCCACATAATTCACGCGCATACGTCCCTAGAGGTAGGGCACCATGATAGGGATGATTCGACGGTGGCCAAGACCGGCCGGGGAGGGAACGACGATGGCAGAGGGGTGGTGCAGGGGCTTTGTGGGGTCACGCCGCCCCAGTGGGCGCAAATGGCGCCACTGGAGAAGCCCTGTGGCGACTCAGGTAAGCACAGCAGAGGTGTGTAGGGCGATCACGGACGACACGCACGACGGTGAGGGCATCGGGCCTGATTCCACCCCAACAGTGTACGCGCAGGGCATGGGAGGTCGAGGTGGAGCCGCTACTGGTCGTGTTAGGCTTGGGGTGCTCCGAGCCGAGCTGGGCACAAACACACCCATGGCGGCCAACGACTAAAATGGCACGCACATGCACACCATCGAACTAATGGCTTCCAGTCCACTTCGAAGCTCACTATGACTACTTCACGGTGCTAGGGATTCAAGGAATTGGAGGGATATACCTCTTGTACGACAAATTTTGGACCAAAGGAAGGGTGGTCGTGGCGCTATGGGGCGCAGCGGTGAGCGGCATCGGCGGCGCGAAGCGGTGGCATCACGGCCACGGATGACGAAGCGGCGCGGGGAGGTGCATAGCCACAACCGGGCTCACCTGGCCATGGTGCGGACCAAGGCGGAGCTCAGCACGGTAGCCATACGTGGCCGCGACAGGGGAGGCGACGACGGCGGCCACGGCACACCGGAGGTGGCTGTGGTGACGTGGCGTGAGCATCGCGGTCATAGCCGCGCTGTGAAGCTGTGGTCTAGCATGGGGAAAGGAGGGGCAGTGCTCACATGCGTTGGCCGAGCGACGACCAAAGGCGCAACAACAACGGGGCACTGTGGCCTAGGCGTCGAGGAGCAGCAGATCCACACGAAGCCAAGGGGCACATGCGCATGCGAGGGGAAAAGGGAGAGGCAACGGGTGAGTGGCACGGAATGGTGGGCGTGGACGGCGTACGCGACGAGGATGCTGCGTCGATCGCGTGCGTGCCTTGATTTGGTGGTAAGGCTTTGGACTGCTTGCCTGGTAGAAAGAAAAAGGGGAGCAGAGAAGCAGAGGCAGACAGAGGTAGTAGAGACAAGACAAAGGCGTGGGAACTCGGTGACTTGGAGCTTTGCTCGCCAGCCAGGCAGACAGCGGAGGCAGGCAAGACAAGCAATAGAGACAAGCAAGGCAGGCAGCAGAGGCGAGGCATTGATGGTGCTGCAGGGTGATGCGACGACGCTATCAGTTGGATGGAGGCGCTTAGCGGGGCGTGGGCACGACAGAGCCACGTGCTCCCATTAAAATTCAAACAAGACGCTAGCGAGGGAGAGAAAGACAATGGCGCAGGCAAACAGACACGCCGGAGTGTAGAGCCACGATGGGAGACGGGGCGGTGCATAATTACAAAGCAAGGCGAGTACGCTGTACGCCGCGCCAGGAAAAAGTAAATGAAGTTGCTGCGCTATCTCTTGATTGTTACGTGATTTCTCACCAATCACGTTAAATTTATGAGGCGGCCAGACGGGCAACTATCGCGGGTACGTTACCAACTTATCATAGGGACTAAAACGAGTCTATACGTAAAAACATGTCACTAGACCAAGGCTTTTCAACTGAGCGCACTTATCAAAATAAACACGTGAGTATATATATATATATATATATATATATATATATATATATATATATTATATACCTATAGATATTTCTATCGGTTTACTAATTTAGACCATTAGCAACATCTAGGCACAAGGAGATTTTCAACAAAGCTCAAATTTAAATTAGATTCAAAAGCTATATATATATCGTTCTATTTATTAATGGACTTTATTTTATTTATAAAAGTTGCTTTTCATGCTTAATCTAATAGAACAAACCATTCGTCATTTACTTGCTAGAATCATTATTGGATATTCCTAAATATCTTTATACACTGAGTAATTTAACTTGGGCATTTATTTGAGTCCACAAAACTAAGTCACATAGGATTCACTTATCACATCAAGTACGTTTTAAATAAAAAATCCGAGAAACTCATTTCGAAAATTTTTCTTAGGCCTAAATCGCGGTGCTAAACAAGATCGTAACACCAGGGTGTTATAGCCAACCCCCCTAAAAAGAATCTTGTCCTGAGATTCGAAGCAAGAACCAGAAGAAGCAAAACGCGATTACATTTCATAAATCAGAGGTTACACGAAAGATTACACGACTTCGAATACTAAATCATACGGGGATTTAGAGATATATGGCTAAGAGCAACCTAGGACAACCAAAGCTTAATCCAGAAGTCAAGATAGACGAGGACAATGGAGAAACAACAAGATAATGTGTATTCAAAACATGGCATAGGTCCAACAGATCTAGAAACAGGCGACTGAGAACTCAAACATCATGAACCCTAAGACCGAACTAACCAACGGGAACTTGAACTTCTTTGAAACCAGATCCTTCTTCTTCTCAGACTACACTATCACCTCAGACTGACGGACCTAGCTCCACAATGGTGACTAGATCCCGTAGCTCTACTTTGAATGCGAGGGGAATGGGATGAAGAAAAAGAGCAAGGACCAAGGGTATCTTATAGTGGCGAACGGAGGTGGGGCGCAACACACCGGAAGTGGAGGCGACGTGAATGGCATACATAGATGGTTCATGATGTGGGGATAAACACGGCCAAGGTGCGCTCCCTGCGCCAGCGAGCGGAGGGGAAATAAAGGAGGGGAGATAAGAGGGCGCTCTTGACGAGGGAGGCATGCAGGTGGTCGTGTCCCCAAAAGAAGAAAGAAGGGAGGGGAAAGAGGGGGGGGTCTGGTACGGGGGATGAGGCATGGGGGTCAAGAGCCGACCGGATGCTAGGAAAAAGGAAAAGTGCATAGTGCAGAAGAACGACGAGTGCGGCACGATGCCATGGCCACACAAAAATGGGGCTAAATGTCCCGACATAGACGACATTCATAGGGCACGCAGCAAATAACCCGGCATGGGTAAAGTGGTCAAACTAAGCGCAGGGCTTGAGACATGACATCTACTTAGGCTTTTACAATCACTCCCGACTACCCATGGCTAACTTTCCTTACTACTCTTCTTTTTCCTTCCCTTCCTTGACCACATTCGTCTTTCATATAAACTAAAACCATGTCATACATTCCTCCTCCAAAACCTCATCCTCTTGTTCACCTTGCGAGAATACTATTTCATCAGCCCATTGTGGATTTCCCGTTTGAACACCCGAATATTTTCAAGGAATATTTTGTATCAAAAGCGGTATGGCGGTGTAGCTTGGTAAAGGTACTTGGTCAACAACCTCAATACCAGCGCGTGCCGAGCAGCGTCACCATGTGGTAGCTGTTCCACAGGGAGCCCTCAGTTTCGTCGTGGCACCATAAGCTATTAACCAGACAACTACTACCAACTTACACACAATGAAGGCGGTGGGGTCATGGACCACAGAATAAGAGGAGTATTGAAAGGGAAGATTCAAACAACAAGGGTTCCCTTCACAACAAGGGACAAGGAATTCAAATCCAATGACGGATTTGTTTTAAGGAGATTCAAGTGTTTTGCTGGGACATCCACAATTAGTCGATACAGTGTCCTATGCTCTCCAATCATGACTGGTTTGCTGACATCTGAATAGTAACTTATCTGGTAACCCGCTTAATATCGTCCTTGAAAACCCTAAACACATCTAATGAGACTTAAGGGCAGATGGACGCTATAAACATAGCAAAATAACAAATGCATATTCCAACGGTCTTATACGGGTACATCATATAGGCATCCAGTCTCCCATTCATGACACATCATTCACCTTCCCTACAGTCGAACTACCTCAATACTACGGACAAAAAACAACTGGCAAGAGTACATCACTAGAGACAACGACAAAAAGCACTACTACTACAGGTACAGCATCCTAAGGACAGCTAATCTACTCAGGACCATGCATGTTCATTCTTGGGCTCAACGGATTCTTCTACCGCCCTGGCTATGGATCTGCATCTTCTCGTGGCAATGGTTAAGTGAGAGGAATCAAGGGTTCTACTTCTGACACTTCCGAGGTGGGGGATGCTAGTGGCACTGCAACACCGGTTCTCCTTCTTTTGGGCGGGTGGATAGGAATCCCCTCTAAGATCGAGGAATCCTGCCCTTCAGCATGCCAGCGTCCTCCGCATGGCCCTAGTGACAAGATAGGCTTCTCCCAACTGATGGGCGTGCCGATCTTTGGCCTCCTTTAGGGCTTTCCGAAATGGCAGTCTCCTGACTCTCAGCGGTTGCCGCACTGGCATGTGCTTTAGCAAGCTGCACCTGGAGCATCCTGGAAAAGATCTTCAGCTTCCTTGACTCGACTGGAGGCATGTCCTCAGCTCCAAGGCTTGCTGATCATACTGCTCATCCTAGAGCAAGCAGGTACATGGTCAAGTGCACCACGATTGGACTATCCTCTTGCACATCCCACCCTTGCAAAGCCTCCATGCGAGCCCTCCATGCCCGTCGATTCTTGTCCAAAGGTGGAAAGGACCTCATGGGGGTATGGGCAATGGGCTCTTCATAGATCTGGCAAAGGTACCGCAAGGCTCTACGGGCCACAACCCAGTAGGTGTCGACAAAGCAAAACCCGGTTGCGGTCACATTCTAGGCTTTAGTGAGGTTGGGGAACTCTTCACTCTTCCTGATGTAGATTGTAACCTCACACCGCTCGGTGCCATGCTCCTCATACTCGGGATGATCTTTGACTCTGAGCTTTTGTAGGGTGGCATGTAGGATTCTGGGAAAACCCTCAATGTTTAGGCAGTAACTACTAACCCAAGATCCTGCCATCCCTGATGATGGTTGCAAGGAAGGCTAAGCGAAAAGCTTGCTTAAAGGAAAACCTAGACTAGCTAAAGTGCGCGGAGTGGTGGTACCAATGGCTAAGTCAGGCTCTGCTTATAAAGGCGGAGCGTTCAGTGGTCCTGGCGTGGTCCACCAGGGTTCCTGCGTGGGATCACTTATGAATAAATCGACCCACTTTTTCCGCACGTTCGAGGTGAGCAATGTCCGAGGCCATTACTGACTAGTATGATTACAGGGCAAGGGTCCAACAAGAGCGCAGAAAAGAGTACGAAGAGACATGGGTCGCGACAGGCGTGAACCACAAACGAACGTGGAGCATGAAGCGATAGTGCAGAAATAACTCTACACTAGGAACAAGTCAGTCTTGCATAGTACAACACGTTTGACACCTATGGAGGCCGTATCTGCAAGCAATATGGGTCCTACAATGCACAAACAAGATATGCATGAATGCACGTCCTATACGTCCTTCCACTGTTGCCAACATATAGGGCAACCGTTCTCAGATTTTTGGCACATCGTTCTCTCCCTGTAGCTAGTCGATACTATCGGACTATGCTCGAGGTCAGTGTACCTGTAGAGAAATTGATTAAGCCTACCTAAGTCAGCAGAGTGCCATCTATCCTGGATATATAACCATAGTAATAGGGCTACTTATATAACTTCGTAGTTGAAGGCCCTACCTTTTTGAAAAGAATTTGTTGTCAAATTTTATTTTAGGAAATGTTTTCGAAGCTTTATTTCCTCATTTATGCTCTGATACCACCTGTGGCAGAACCACCTAATCTAATGCCTCCCAGGAGATACTTGTCTTCCATTAGACACTAAGTACTTAAGGGAGAACACCAAATTACGCAGTTCCTTTGGGCACACCCCAAGGGAGAACCCAAAATCCATATTTTTCTATCAGGATCACAAATGAGAGAATAAAGCTTACATCATTCTTAACCATTTCTTACATCACTTTTAATACAACATCAGAGTATAATATTTATTGTTATAACAACAGAGTGTAATCATATTATCAGAGTTATGAACAATTTAATTCAACAGCGGAATATAAACATGTGATCAGAATTACAACGGAAATAAATATATATTCATGAAATGATGAAGCATTAGTATATAGACTATGACAACAGATTATAGAACTTCCATTTAGAAAACCATTTAGTGAGAGTTATAAATAAGACTATGATCGCCGTGTAAAGGAAATCCTCTCTAAGCCCACCAGGAGGAATCCACACACAAGAGTTCGCTCTAGCATCCACCTGTCATCTGCAACAAGGGGGAAATAAAACCCTAAGTACTCAATTATACTCAACAAGACTTACCCGACAGAAGGAAAGAAAAGACTCCAAGGATATGCAAGGCTATCTAGCATGTGGTTTATTGCATCTGTAGGAGCATTACTATAAGTGCGTCCTTATATTCAATTTTTATTAGCAGTGCATTAGTTCATTAACTAACCATTCTATGTAAGCACCTGTGCTACTTTCAAGCAAGTGGGAAGCAATCAGATTTCCTCTTTCCATCTTTTGTCTTCTAGTTCTTACTACGGTGCTAGAGTTTAGACAAGTCATACCGGAACGCCGGTGATTTGCGAATCAATGCCCCAGCTGGGTACCTTGAAAACACACGCCCCGCTTGTACCCCAGGCACAAGTAGGACCAACCCACTACCCTCCTGTCACGGGGTCTAGGTCCCCATCCTAAACTGGGACTCCAAGCCCCTGCCCTTGAGTTCCGGACTCAGTGCGGTGCAAGGACCTCCTTACCCAAAAATCACCCTAACAGTCAGTCCGGAAAGTACCAGAACCCATGACAAGAGAGTAACAAGTCTTCGAAGTGCCCATACCTAAGTATGTGCTCAGAATAATAAGTTTGTGACTTGCCTAGCATCCAATGTAATGGTCGGTCCTTAACAGACACATACAGGGAAAATAGTGTAACCAAGCCATGCCCCATTGGCCGTAGGACACAACCTCTTACGCCCACCAATACCCAAACCATATCCCTGCCCGGTCACCATTTTCCTTTCCACATTTTATATATTCCAAGTGATAATAATACAGTAATATATTTTCTATCTCTCGTGAGTGATAGGCAATCACTTGACTTCTATCGGAGTCCTGTAGCATAGCAACCTACATGATCCTATCATACTAGTAGGACTCATAAAATAAAGATATATATGCAAGTGGGTTCATTCAACTCCTTAAAACTTAATGTACAAATATAATTTAAAGTGCAGAAAAGTAGGGGTTATGCACCGCGGCTTGACTAGGTAAAATATAATCAGAAGTTAGCTTTCCATCATGGCGACACGATCTCCAAAAGCACCATTTCTCCAGCAACTCCCGATGACTCCACGATCCATCGATGTCCCTATTATGATATGCAATGCGACGCAATGCAAAGACATTATTAATCGACTGCAACCGTGACTCGTAAAATACGATTTACGCCTCTCAAGTTAACGAGCTAGTTCTAACGACTGATCATACTTAGGCTACATATCCATATTGTCAAATAAGGCGTTATTTCCCAACAATTGTTTTAGTTATACAAACCCAAGTTGTTTCTTTATTCCATTCTATCGATTTAATATATATCCAAACTAGGGCTCAATAGTTAACCTAGCAAACTCATTATTCTAGCGCTATAAAAATTACAGTGAGCAGGAAATAATATTAGTAATTTATAGTAAAATTTTTAGAGTCAATACTATCACCGATTTATCACGGAAATTCCTACAAGTTCATATTTTAACAATATTAAATATTTTAAAATAATTGGAGCAACCTTGAAAACATTTTAAAACTAGATAAAGCAACTACGCTAATAGATAGATCATGATTTTAGGAACTTAATAAAATTAGTTTCATAATTTTTGGACAACTACACAAATTTATATTGATTTTACAAGTTATTCCCGAAATCGAATTAGCAATCGCTTAGAAAACCAAAGGGGCCAGCGGCCACCAAAATGACCCAGCGGCCTGCGGTAATGGCACGGTAGCCCGGTGCACAGTGCGTGGCCCAGGCGCACAGCGCGTGGCCTAGGCGTAGGCAGCGGCCCAGCCAGGCGATCATGGCCCAAGCGGGGCGCGGAGTGGCGGCAGCAGGCCGGCCTAGCCAGAACGCGGCCCGTGTGCTGATGACTTTTACAAAAAGACCCTAGGATTTCCCTCTAACTACAATAAGGTTCAACTACTATTTTGTACACCCACTAACAAGTTCATTTACCCCCCCCGGCTTCCACCTAATTCACGCGCGTACGTCCCTAGAGGCAGAGCACCATGTCGGGGACGATTCGACGATGGCCAAGACTAGCCAAGGAGGGCACGACGACGGTGGAGGGGTGGTGCGGGGGCTTTGTGGGGTTGCACCACACCAGTGGGAGTAAACAGTGCCACCAAAGAAGCCCTGTGGTGGCTCGGCCACGCACGGCAAAGGCATGCAGGGTGGTGGCGGACGACGCATGCGACGGTGAGGGCATCGGGCCTGATTTGTCCCCAACAGCGTACGCATGGGGCACGAGAGGTCAAGGCGGAGCTGCTACTAGTCGTGTTTGGCTTGGGGTGCTCTGAGCCGAGCTAGGCACGAACACACCCATGGTGGCCAACGATGAAATGGGACGCACATGCACACCATCGAACTAATGGCTTCTGATCCACTTTGAAGCTCTCTATAACTACCTCACAGTGCTAGGGATTCAAGGAATTCGAGGGATATACCTCGTGTATGATGAATTTTTGGACCGAAGGAAGGGCAGCCGTGGCGCTATGGGGCACAGCAGGGAGCAGCATCGGCTGTGTGGAGCAGTGGCATCGTGGCCATGGACGACGAAACAGCGCGGGGAGGTGCACGGACACAACCGGGCTCACCTAGCCATGGCGTGGACCGAGGCGGAGCTCGACATGGTAGCCATACACGGGCATGGCAGGGGAGGCGACAGCGGCAGCCACGGCGTGCCGGAGGTGGCTGCGGTGATGCGGCGCGGGCAACATGGTGACGGGCGCGCTGTGAAGCTACGGTCCAGTGCAGGGAAAGGAGGGGCAACACTCGCACATGGTGGCCGGGCAACGGCCAAAGGCGCAGCAACGGTGGGGCACTGTGGCTCGGGCGCCGAGGAGCAGCAGGTCCATGCGGAGCCAAGGGGCACGCACGCACGTGAGGGGAAAAGGGGGAGGCGATGGGTGAGCGGTGCGGCATGGCGGGCGCGGACGGCGTACATGATGAGGATGCTATGTCGATCGTGTGCGTGGCTTGCTCTAGTGGTAAGGCTCTGGACTACTTGCCTGGTAGAAAGAAAAAGGGGAGCAGAGAAGCAGAGGCAGACAGAGGCAGCAGAGACAAGACAAAGGCGTGGGAACTCGGTGACTTGGAGCTTTGCTCGCCAGCCAGGTAGACAGTAGAGGCAGGCAAGACAAGTAATAAAGACAAGCAAGGCAAGCACTAGAGGCGAGGCATTGATGGCGTTGCAGGGTGATGTGACAACGCTATCAGTTGGATGTTGGCGCTTAGCGGGGCGTGGGCACGACAGATCCACGTGCTCCCATTAAAATTCAGACAAGGCACTAGCGAGGGAGAGAAAGATAATGGTGCAGGCAAACAGACACGCCGGAGTGTAGAGCCACGACAGGAGACGGGGCAGTACATAATTGCAAAGCAAGGCGAGTACACTGTTCACCGCGCCAGGAAAAGTAAATGAAACTGCTGCGCTATCTCTCGTCTGTTACGTGCTTTCACACCAATAACATTAAATTTATGAGGCGGCCAGACGGGCAGCTGTCGCAGATATGTTACCAACTTATCATAAGGACTAAAACGACTCTATACGTAAAAACATGTCACTAGACCAAGGCTTTTCAACAGAACGCGCTTATCAAAATAAACAGGTGAGTATATATATATATATATATAGATATTTTCTATCGGTTTACTAATTTAGACCATTAGCAACGTCTAGGCACAAGGAGATTTTCAACAAAGCTCGAATTTAAATTAGATTCAAAAGCTATATATATATCATTCTATTTATTAATGGATTTTATTTTATTTATAAAAGTTGCTTTTCATGCTTAATCTAATAGAACAAACCATTCGCCATTTACTTGCTAGAATCATTATCAGACATTCCTAAATATCTTTACGCACTGAGTAATTTAACTTGGGCGTTTGTTTGAGTCAACAAAACTAAGTCACACGGGATTCACTTATCACATCAAGTACATTTTAAATAAAAAAAATTCGAGAAACTTGTTTTAAAATTTTTCTTTGGCCTAAATCGTGGTGCTAAACAAGATTGTAAAACCAGGGTGTTACACACCTCTTCCTACGCTAGCCATTCTTGCCAACTCCATGGACACCCATGGCGCACGACCCTACCATACCATCGTCCAACAACTGACACATAGAAGCCATACCCTAAATTCCTCAAATACCGTTCATGCGTGTTCATCCTAGCCACCAATGGCAGAGCTAGTGAATCTCACTACTGCAGAAAAGGTTTGTATCAACGACTCAATTTTTTTGTAGGGACAGATAGGGATGGAGACGCCTCTATAGTGGGCGTGCTCTGGACTCACGAGACCAGCCACCCCTACAAATGGTACAGTAGGGGCGGCTGGTGATACGAGCCGTCCCTATAAATGGGTCCATTTGTAGGGGCACCTCACTCACCAGCCAACCTTGGTGTTGCAATTTATAGGGATGACTCAATCACCATCCGCCCTTACAAATGCTGCAGGTACAAAAGGCTACCGCCCCTAGAAATACTTAGATAAATAGGAAATAAAACTTGTTAAATATTTAAGGCCTAGCGGCCTAGGCCTGGGCCACGTATCCGTCTCCCTCTGCCCACCGGCCCAAGTCAACCCACTTAGAAACCCTAGACTATATAATTGATACCCCTCATCCCTATCCCTTGTTTCCTTCTCCCTCCCTCAGCTGCACCTCTCTCTCTAGCACAGATCGAACGCGGGATGCAGCCCCTCACCCTCGCCTCACGCGTGCCCCATCCGGCCGCCACTCTATCTATCTCCTCCCTCCCTCAGCCGAACACAATTCTATCTCTCGAGCACGGGCCCGACTTGTGTGCGTGGCCCCCGTGCCCTCGCCCGCGCCATCGTCGCAGCTACCGAGGAGATGGGCTCCGTCCTTTGCCACCACCGTCCTCCGCATTGGGACCCTATCTTCCATCACGGCCACCACCGTCCACCGCATCGTGACCCCCGCCCTCTACCGTGGCCACCGATGCCCTCCACGCCAACCTGGTCGCCCCCTCTTGGGAGATCTAGGAGCAATGAAGCCTGCATTGGCCCCGATGCCCGTCCTGCATCGGCCGCAAGCAGAAGCCACCGGCAGCGCCCTCTCGCGTCGGTAGCAAGAACTACAAGCAAAAGGTGCGCCGTGCTGCCTCTCCCTTCTCATGCCCAACGAGGTTTATTTCTAGGGACCAGAGTGGATCTAGTATCTCGATTTGAATATCTTCCCTGTTCTAGTGCTAGCCTATCCTCAATACCTTCTCTAACCTAGTACTAGCTGGTGATTGGGAGCAGAGTAGCTTGGATTTTTTAGAGGTACAGATCTAGTGCTAGCTTGTGACTGGACTAGAGAGGAGTATTTGATTAATACCTAATTTTGACGGATCTAGTATGTGACGGATCCAGAGCAATATAAGTTGAAAAATCTGTACTATCCTAGGTGAGTATTTGATTAATACCTATTTTTTTTACCAAATAACAAACATTTTAAACCATGTTTTGATCAGCCAGGAATTATAACCAAGTCGATTTGGTTAACTGAATTGCAAAACTATGTTTTATGACAACTTGTAAAGATAGGTCGTAGTTCAGTCTTGCTTCTGTTATAGCCATCTAGCTTCTCTAGTATTTTTTTCACCTACAAAGCTAGGAAGTAGTTCAGTAGTCATGCTTCTGCACCCATGTATTGTTTCAAGAATGATGATGCTGAAGTTCAGTCTGGCATCTTGTCTGCCATATTTTTTGTAGGCATATATAATTTAAATTTCTATGATGGTTAGTGTACATCGACGGATGATGGTTAAACATGCTTTTTTTTGCGCCTTGTATTGTTTACCAGGTGAGGCCATACTCTTTGGATTATTTTAGAGCATGTCCATCTAAGTCAGTAGTAAGAAATGGGTCTGCAATTTGCTCCATGAGAAGCTACTGTATGTAGTGATATATGTTTGCTAGCTGTAGTGGGTTGTGAGTTAGAATGTTTATTTTTTGTTGGGCTGATCTATATTTTCTGTTTGAGCTGTCACAAATCTATATCAGAAACCTTATATAATTTGTGAAATCTTGAACCTTTCAGGACATCGGCTGCTAGCACATGAGACTTTAAATGAATCTCAATCACTTCTGCTGGACTGAAATGTATAGTGAATGCTGGTGGCACTATAATAAGGTGGTAAAAGTCATAGTAAATCACAGAAAAATCATAAAATTGGAAATGCTAATTTTGTTGGACTCCACATGAGTAGATCTACACAGTGAACATATAATATGGTATACTTTAGTATAAAGTTTTTGTTGTAACTTTAGATCTATGCTTTTATGTAATTACATGGAATAATTCATAGCTGTAGTTTCTATGGTCCAATTGTGGTGAAATTTTTATGGTGGGCTAATTATTGTATGCTTAAACTGTAGTAAAAATTTTATACTCATTGGATCATGTATAACTTAGTTATAGATTTTATTTAGGTTTATGCTTGTTAAATACTCATTGGACCCTTGTGCTGGTCTCTTGTGGGAGATCCTGTTGCACCACATTCTAGCGGCCAGCTTGACCGGGCGTAGGCCCACTGAGCGGCCCAGCCTCTAGGACCGATGGGTCCGAGGCTAAGCTGTCCTCCAGTGTAGAGTGTTGAGTTGTGATCTAAATTCAGTTATGTACAAGATAAATGCTAATTTCTGCTGGAGCGAAGCGAGACCCGTCGTCGGGAGGCTTGGGCCGAAGTATATGAGGCCCTCCAGATGAGGAGAAGATGAAAGGTATGGTTCAGTCTAATGTGTCGTCCTCCAAGGGCGAAGTGTTGCAGGTTAGAGGCAGGCCCGAGCAGAAAACCTACAACAACAACAATAATCGAGACAAGAGCAAGAACGGTAAAGGCCGTTCGAAGTCCAGAGGCTAGGGATAAGTTCTGCAGGTATTGTAAGAAAGATACTTATGTCATTGATGATTGTTGGAAGCTGCTGAATAAGGAGAAAAGAAACGGTACGTATAAACCGAAAAATAAATCTGATGGTGATGGTAAGGCCTCTGTTGTCTCCGCTGTTGATAATTCTAATTCAGGAGATGTTCTGGTTGTTTTTGCTGGTTGTGTTGCTGGTCGTGATGAATGGATACTTGATTCTACATGCTCGTTTCATATATGCTCTAATAGAGATTGGTTCAGTTCTTACAAGTCTGTGCAGAGTGGAGATGTCGTGCGTATGTGAGATAACAACCCACGTGAGATCGTGGGCATTGGCTCCGTTTAGATCAAGATGCATGATGACATGATACACACACTGAAAGATGTGAGACACATACCAGGGATGGCCAGAAATCTCATCTCGCTCAGCACACTTGATGCCGAGGGGTACAGACACTCCGGTTCGGGTGGAGTGTGTAAGGTATCAAAAGGCTCTCTCATTCATATGATAGGTGATATGAATTCTACAAAGTTATATGTTCTTAGAGGAAGTACTTTACATGGTTCCATCACTGCTGGTACTATTTCTAATGATGAACCAAGTAAAACTAATCTCTGGCATATGCGTCTTGGGCATATGAGTGAACTTGGTATGGCAGAATTGATCAAGAGAGACCTACTGGATGGCTGCACTGTGGGTAAGATGAAGTTCTATGAGCACTGTGTTTTTGGTAAGCACAAGAGGGTAAAATTCAATGCATCTGTTCATACCACCAAAGGTACACTTGATTATGTACATGCTGATTTGTGGGGGCGTCTCGTAAGCCCTCTTATGGTGGTGCTCGTTACATGCTTACCATTATTGATGATTACTCTAGAAAAGTGTGGCCTTACTTTCTGAAAAATAAAGATGATACTTTTGCTGCTTTTAAAGAGTGAAAAGTTATGATAGAAAGGCAAACTGAAAAGAAGGTAAAATTGCTTCGTACTGACAATGGCGATGAATTCTGTTTGGATGCTTTTAATGATTACTTCAGAAGGCATTGTCAGGCACCACACCATCCCGTACACTCCTCAGCAGAATGGTGTGGCTGAGCGCATGAACCGAACCATCATCTCGAGGGCTCATTGCATGCTGTCCAATGCTCGTATGAACATGCATTTTGGGCTGAGGCTGCTAACACCGCCTGTTACTTGATCAACTGGTCACCTTCTATCCCACTTAATAAGAAAACTCCCATTGAGGTATGGTCTGGTATGCCTGCTGATTATTCAGAGTTGAGAGTTTTTGGTTGCACTGCTTATGCTCATGTTGATAATGGAAAGCTAGAACCTAGAGCCATTAAGTGTCTGTTTCTTGGTTATGGTTCTAGAGAGGATATAAGTTATGGAATCCTAAAACTAAAAAGACTTTCATGAGCAGGAACATTATTTTCAATGAATCTGTTATGTTTAATGACAGCTTGTCCACAGATATTTCACTAGTTGGTTCTAATGAGGAGCAGGAACATGTTAGCGTGCAGGTGGAGCACGTAGATGATCAGGAAACTGAAATTGTTGATAACAATGTTCATGATATTGTTCAGCACTCACCTTCTGTTTTGCAGCCTCAAAATTAGTCTATTGTAGATCGCAGAACAAAGAGGAGTTGTGGACCTCGTGCATGTTTAATTGAGGAATGTGATATTGTTCATTATACCTTTAGTTATGCTGAATAGGTTGAGAACATTCATGAGCCAGCTATGTACACTGAAGCTGTTGTTTCTAGTAACCGTGAGAAGTGGATTTCCGCTATGCAAGAAGAGATGCAGTCACTTGAGAAAAATGGCACTTGCGATGCTGTGCGCTTGCCTAAACACAAGAAGGCCATTCGTTGCAAATGGATCTTCAAAAGAAAGGAGGGTTTGTCTCCTAGTGAGCCTCCAAGATTTAAGTCAAAGTTAGTAGCAAAAGGTTTCAGTTAGATTCCTATCGTTGATTATAATGATGTGTTCTCTCAAGTTGTCAAGCATAGTTCAATTCGTACATTTTTCGGTATTGTTGCTATACGAGATCTTGAGCTTGAGCAGTTAGATGTAAAGACTGTGTTTCTACATGGAGAGCTCGAGGAGGAGATATACATGGACCAGCCAGAAGGGTTCATAGTACCTGGTCAGGAGGATCATGTTTGCAAATTAAAGAGGTCCTTATATGGTTTGAAATAGTCTCCTCGTCAATGGTATAAAAGGTTTGATTCTTTTATGATGTCACATGGTTTTAAGAGGTCTGAATTTGATAGCTGTGTGTACATTAAATTTATTGATGGATCACCTATATAGTTGCTGTTATATGTTGATGATATGTTGATTGCTGCCAAGAGCAAGAAAGAAATCACTACGTTGAAGAAACTGTTGAGTAGTGAGTTTGAGATGAATGGTCTTGGTGTTGCTAAGAAGATTCTAGGTATGGAAATTACGAGACAGAAATTCTGGTTTGTTATTTCTTAGTCAGCAAAGTTACATTAAGATAGTTCTTCATCGTTTCAACATGCATGATGCAAAGTCTATTAGTACTCCTATTGCTCCTCATTTCAAATTATCAGCTTTAGAATGTGCTGGTATGGATGAGATTTTGAGTACATGTCAAGAGTTCCATATTCTAGTGCTGTTGGTTCTTTGATGTATGCCATGGTTTGCTCTCGTCCTGATTTATCATATGCTATGAGTTTGGTTAGTAGATACATGGCTAATCCTAGTAAAGAACATTGGAAGGTTGTTCAGTGGATTTTTAGGTACATTCGTGGCACAAAAAATGCTTGTTTGAAGTTTGATAGGACTGATAAGGGACTCACTGGCTATGTGGATTCAGATTTTGCTGCTGATTTGGATAAGAGGAGATCTCTCACAGGTTATGTGTTCACTATTGGTGGTTGTGCTATGAGTTGGAGGGCAACATTGCAGCTCGTTGTTGCCCTGTCTACCACTGAAGCAGAATATAGGACTATTGCTGAAGCATGTAAAGAATCAGTTTGGTTGAAATATGTGTTTGCTGAGCTTCATGGAGATGATTCTTGCATTAATTTATTTTGTGACAGTCAAAGTGCTATATGTCTCACTAAAGATCAGATGTTCCATGAGAGAATGAAGCACATTGATGTCAAATATCATTATGTTCACGATGTGGTCGCACAAGGTAAGTTTAAGGTATGCAAGATAAGCACACATAATAATCCTGCTGATATGTTGACAAAGCCAATTCCTATTGCTAAGTTTGAGCTTTGCTCAAGCTTAGTTGGTATAACTGTTTAGCCCAAGAGGCTATTTTGGCACTGGAAGTATTTCTTTGTTGTTTCAGGGTGAAGGTTCGTTTTATGCTACAAGAAGGAATTTATGTCAAGGTGGAGTTTGTTGAGTTATGATCTAAATTCAGTTATGTATAAGATAAAGGCTAATTTCTGCCAGAGCGAAGCGAGGCCGCCCCATGGTACGGATCATCACCTATTAGGGTTTTCCATCTATATATACTTCATGTAAGCCGTTGTCTTAGGATAAGAAAAGTTGTAAATCCCCGACGTTTGTAACCTCACCCGATATAGTGAAGATTTGCTGGCTGGTGCCCGTGGTTTTTTCCTTCCACCTT
Source organism: Miscanthus floridulus (assembly GCF_019320115.1). NCBI lineage: Eukaryota > Viridiplantae > Streptophyta > Magnoliopsida > Poales > Poaceae > Miscanthus > Miscanthus floridulus. The sequence goes on from NC_089582.1 coordinate 10,320,193, forward strand.
GGGAGGGTTTTCTATGTTAAAATCTTGTGTCCTCTATACTTAATCTACTGTTCTTTGTTGTTTATATTGCCTATCATTTATAACACGGAGCGCAGTGCCGGGCAGTGGTTCTTAGTCAGTTTGGCAGGCTTGATCTGTTGTTGACTGGAGCTGCCTGCGTCTCATCCCTGGAATCTTCCGGTGCCCTAAAACCTACCACAACCTTTTTTCTGCATCATGTGAAGTTGAAACTGCGTACCAAAGCTAGACAAATAACCCACGCTGGCATGCCGTAGCTTTACCGTTTCGGCTTATTCTTAAATTCCCTTCCAGCTGCCATTGACTTTTAAGCTATGCATCTGTTCAACTCGCCAATTTCGTTCTGCCAATTTTCCATTCCTTCTAGCTCCCATGGACTTTTAAACTATACGGCTACTTTGTTTCACATTGATATTCCTAGAAGCTTTGGCCTCTTGGTCCATCTTCCTAAACTGCTCTTTCTTGGTATAGTAGCCACTGGGGCCTAGATGATGGTAGTGTTTGTTCCTCTTCGCCAGCTTTGTGTTAGGGCACTGAGCTCTAATGCCTCCGGTCAAGTCTTCTGAGCCATGAGCTCCTCCCCTTGACTAGGAGTTATGTTGCCGAACTCATTGATGGGAGTTAACCCCTTTTGTATATACTTATTGTTGAGCTCTGACCTCCAACATCGGAATGACTCTCCCATGATCTTAAAAGTATTTTTTACCAGTTCTTGCTTGCCCTCCGGAAATCTAAAATTGAGCTTCAGCTGCTTATCCCATAGTTCATCATTTTTTTTCTCTGGTACCTCTTTCTAGTTAGGGATTGCTAGATTTAATTTATCTCTTACTAGGGCCCCGATCACATTACAGAATCATCCTCTGAATTCCTTTGGCTCAAGGATCTCTCCTGCTGGCCTGACCTCTGTTATCGTATAGCATGCCTTATCTAAATATTGGTTTGTTTTTCTATACCCTCATTTCCTCTTTGTCTTGGTAGTCATGTTCATGGTTGTGTCTTGAGGTTGTGGAGCAGAGCCTCAATGTCCGCTCTGTGGCTATTGCCTCTGCTCTCCTTTCTTCTACTCCGTCTTGCCTGGCGAGATGTCGCAGACATCGACATCGTCTTTTCCGAGTTTCACGAGGGACCTGTATATACGATAGGTCAAAGTGTTAGTAGAGGTATCATAGCCAAAGCTTTAGCAAAATTTACAAGCTAAGACTATATCCCTTCCTCCTCATTCGGGTTAAAATCCTTTTCCAAATCTTCCTCCGTTGGCCTCCTTTTGGCTTCACATGGGAAAGGATCCTCAGGACTTACATATCCCTCTTCTGAGTCCTCGTTGTCATCGTCTTCGTCATCATCACCCTCTTCTTCTTTGCCTTCAGCAGCCTCTCCTACTCTTCTGTCTGCTCCCCCATCCTCCTCGTCACACTACTCCTGAGTAAGCGTCACTTCTAGATCATTTTCTAACTCATTATTGAACTGCTCCTAAGTAAGCTGGTCCTCTAGTACTTGCTCTTCATAGGTTGGTTGCTGATCATGCTCGAGGCATCGAGCTGCACTATCTGCTGTCCGTGACATTATTTCGTGCTTTGTTCTAAAAGATGCAAAAAAAGTGTGCTTTAGGTATGCGAGAAGGTATAAGAAATCAAAAAGGTCTATAAAACAAATTAGTCCTATAAAACAACAATATATAAAAAAATGAGTAGTAGCGGTAGTAGAGGCCTCAGAAACATGTCAATCATCATTTGATCATGAACTTGGAGCATCAAGGCATCATAACAGAGAAGAGAGGAGAAGGTAATGTAGGGGCGGCTGATAATGATGCCAAGTTCCTCACAAGTTCTTGATCATCAGCTCATATTCCATATAATGTATGGACTTGGGCAATTTCATCATCGGCAAAACAAAGGAGAGGAGAGAAGAGGGGAGACTTGTCCAAAAAAGCAACAGTTGCTTAGCAAACATAGAGCAGCAGCTGATGGCAAAAATATCCAAAAAACAGAGGAGAAGGGAGCTTTTGATGAGCATTATCCTCACCTGATGAAAAGACATTGAAAGCATCTAGGCCCCTAGTTGGGTTTCGGTGATTAATGATAATACGAGATTACTATGACTAACGTGTGTTTTACAGAGGCAATTAAGTTAGGTCATGGTAATGGCAATTGATTGGGCAATCATGGTTGTCATGCCCCTACGATAGAAATCATTTCGGTTTTCAAAGGATGGACGACAAGGTTAAGGATGGACTAGTTCTAAGTGTCCTTTGGTGTTGAAGAGACACTTAGAGTAGTTTAGGACTATGTTTTTTCTTTAGCCATACTATTAAGGGGGGTATGGACTAGTAGCTTAACCTAGGTGAGTCTAGTGGGTTAGGTGTGGTGCGCACTTGTCAAATCTAGCACTAGGTAGCTTAGGAGTAGCCCTAAGATCAATTGGAGCAAACATCATTCACATATGATTTCGAGTTGGAAGTGAATAGAGAGTCAAATGACTAACCGAACGCTGGTCTGGTTGTGACCAGATGCTGAAGGGTGAGTTTGGTCAGTTCATTTGATCAATTGGAGTCATCGGGTTATGACTGGACGCTGAGTGAAAAGTGACCGGACGTTGGGTGCCAGAGTCCGGTCAACTCCAAAGAGGTTCCAAAGAGGGAGTTTCCTGATCGGACGCGTTCGGTCAGTGCTGACCGGACGCTGGTCAGGATTTGGTTACTGACCGAACGCTGAATAGCGAAGTGACCAGACTCTGGGTGCCAGCGTTCGGTCATCAGTAAGGTTCTAGAGAGCAGTTTTCATGATCGGACGCGTCCGATCAGTGCTGACCGGACGTAGGTCAGAGTCCGATCACAACTTAATGGCTCTATGGTGGGGATAACTGATCAGAGCGTCCGGTCACCATGACCGGAGCGTCCGGTCACCCCATAGAGTGCTGACTCAACCTCCTAACAGTTCATTTTGAATGAGGGGATATAAATACTTCTTCTATTCATCCAAGGGAGGTCTCTTGCCCATTTGTTCAGCTGTGAAACACCCTTGAGAGTGCAAAGGAGAGCAAGAGCCTAGTGAGGTGATTGAGATTTGAGAATCCAAGATTAAAGCCTCATTAGTGCAAGGAGAGTAGCAAGTGTGCATCCACCCTTCTCATTAGGCTTGTTGTGGTCAAGTGAGAGTTCGTGCTTATTACTCTTGGTGATCGCCATCACCTAGACGGCTTGGTGGTGATTGAGAGTTTGGTGATCATCCGACGGAGCTTGTGGATGACCCAACTCAAGTTGTGAGTGGTTGTGGGTGATTCACCATGACGGAGTGTCGAAGAATCAGCCCATAGAGAGCACTTGATCCTTGCACGGATCAAGGGAGAGCTACACCCTTGCGCGGGTGCTCCAACATGGACTAGTGAGGAGTGGCAACTCTTCGATACCTCGGCAAAACATTGCCGCGTTCCTTCTCCTCTCTTTACTTTAAGCATTTACATTTGAGCAATTCAATTCTTGTCTTTACATTCTTAGAATTGCCATGCTAGAGTAGAATTGGAACCTAGGGTGCAAAACTTTTGTGCAGTAGATCAATAGAAACACATTCTAGGCACAAGGGGTGAAGTGGGCTAAGTGTAGGGTTTAATTATTGTAAAGAATTTTAGAATTAGCCCAATTCACCCCCCCCCCTCTCGGGCATCTTGATCCTTTCGGACATGTAGAACAGTTTCAGATACACAGAGAAATACAACTTCATAAGCTTATTACCAAGAAGCTTGCAACATTCAAATGCAATCGAAAAATTGAGATAGCAGGCTCTATTTGACAAGAATAAGATACCAAAGTGCAAGCCTGCTGCATTGCTCAAAGGAAACACTAGTCGGTAGATACTTAAAACGTAGATGCACAGATGGAATAGAACTAGAAAGAGAATTATCTATTAAGAAATAAGTTCAGCAGCATCTTACAAAAAACACTTGTGAACTTGCAAGCTATTGAAGCTAAGCATATGAACAATCCTTTAATCTTATCTTTTCTATCATTCAAATGAGGTGTACCTATGGTTATTGTATGGTTCTGGCGAATGCTTTATGTCATGGCTTGCCATGGTGCCATGCACACAACACTCCATGTATACACTAGAGTATCAGACAATGTGATTCCCAGACATCATCATGAAACAAAAAAAGGAAGCTGCCTGCCTGCCAGACCAAGTAGTAGAGGAACTTTTTTTCGAATTAGGGATATACCCCATTTCCATTACTATGAACGGAAATACAACCGAGTTTAGGATTTGTTTAGAGTAGTAAACAGAACAAACAGAGTATCATGCGACAGCAAAAGAAGGTGGAGTTCGAGCGCCACGCCAGATTACATTCCAAAAGCTGATAGTAGAGGAACTTATCATCAAAATTCAGAAATCATTTAATTCTAGCTCGCGCTAATAGCATAATTTCAGTTTATAACAATAACAAAAACTCATACTGTATGTAGAAGTGTAAAGGTCCCTTTCCGTAAAACAAAAAAAGGAACTGTAAAGGTCCCATGTAAAACATGATAATTCCTAACCCTTTAATTGGGTCCAAGCTTATGGCATGCTACAAAGCCAAAGCTATATGGCCAGTATAACCATTAAGCAAACCTATTTGGACCTCTCTAGTTATATCGTGTCCAAGTAAAATCATTGACACTATATGTCCAGTATCAAGATATTTTGGATGAATAATATGTGCGGCAAGTGTACAAGGAAATATGGAGCTGTATATACGGAAGTTCACCGTTCACCATCTGTGAAGCTACACTTCTGAGCTCTAAAGATTAAAGGATTGTTTCCAAATGTGGCTATAAAATGAAAGGGTATCAGTGCCATCACGTATGACCATGCATCATACGTGAAATGAAGCATCATAGTCTGCTAAGAAAATTGTTCACCTAAATAAGAAAGTAGGTCGCTTACATAAAGCCTACATGGCCAATGTTGTCTCTTTCTTTGCATTATATCTGATATGTTATTTTGACACAAGCACCCTACCTACTAAATCGCACTAAAATTTCTAAAAAAACCTGTACTGTACTAATCCGCTATTGCAGATACTGTGTCTGTTGTAACATTACAAATAAAGCTGTTTAACATGGACGAAAGCTGCCGTTTTGAATGAATAGGACTTTATTTTTTTGGTGGGGGTGTAGAATTAATGAACTTGAGTTATGATATTTCTCATAAGAAACAATCCTAGTTTCTTGGATGATTCATTTGAACTTGTAAACTATGGTCAGTGTAGAACACAATTTACTGCACATATATGAATTTCAGCAAGCTCAAATCAAATGAACGATAGGTTTTCAAGCATACAAATTTGTAGATAAATACAACCTATGGTTGGATTTCAACTTTTAAAGTCCTACTCCAACAGCAAAGAAAAGGTCACAGCTCACAAGCAAGGTCGAACAATGTATACATAGGGAGACACCAATCACGATTTTTAGGTGAGACATTTCTTTCTTTATTCATGATTAGCAAGATACACCAAAAGAAAAGCCTTAAGTTCACTGATAATGAGATTGCCCAAGATGATGAAAAGGGAATAGTCAATAGTAACCAACCTGCTCATGGTGACTTCACTGAAGCAGTTGCCACAGCATCATCTTTCAAGGAAATTGCAGCAATTTCTTCAAAAGATATACTACAACTAGAATGAAATGCATCTGATTTGTAAGAGATAAATCATCTGGCTGGGGTAATGTCTCTACAGTCTCCCAAACACTTCCTATATGGTTATGCCCAGCGGATTAGGATATTTCAATTTATTGTTTGAAATATGAAATATCAAGTACCTAGATTATTATTTTACTCTTCTCTTAAGTCCTAACCAATAGCTTCTAAAGACAAGGATAGCAAGAGGTTACTTTCATGCCAGAAAATAAATCGTTCTAGTACATTTAACAAGATTAGAATAATAAGATGATATCATACTCTCAGCTCAGGATTACACCTTTTGTTTTAAGATTCATTGCATTATTGTTTTTTAGAGTTCCATGTATCATTGATCTTTTTTTCTCAAACTTTGACCAACAAATTTATTTAATTATTTACTTATAAGTACTAAAGTGGAAAGCATACCGCTAAAACTGTCATCAAAATAACTTTGAGCATACCTTGGATGTCCTTTTACTCAAAAGTGTATAGAAAAGACAAATAGTCAAACAAATTGAAAATATCAAAGGTGCCATATATTTAAAAACAGAGGGAGTGGACTTCTTTTCCCATTTATCCTTAGAAAAATACTACTAATAGCAAGTAACAACACATCAATATAGTGACTATATTGCTATATAAATTGCAAGCATTCATACTTTAAAAGACTATTTGGGTCATTTCAATGCTGTGGAAAGATTTGTCAAACTTTGAGCAAAAGCACAGTAGCAAAAATAAGTTTTTTTCATGAAGCATAGTGACAGTAGCAAAAATAATTTATGCACTGGAACTAAATATACATATATGAACATTTATCTATTGTCAGTGATGTATACTAAAAAATCGGCAGTCAGTGCCGAGCTCGCAAGTGATTCCAAGGATCTATTGTCAGTGATGTATACTGAAAAATGGAGTACCTGTAGAAGACCTGATAGAGAGAGACGCCGGCGGCTGTGTGTGGTGGCCAGGCATTTGGACGTCGGAGAGCACGGGCAGCCAGGCCGCCCGTCATTGGAGGAGCGCATATGCCAGAGAGCATGGGAGGCGGCAACGGCAGAAGTAGATGCCGGAGAGCGCGTGGGCCGGCGAGTTCGGTGGTCGAGGTTAGAGAGGGAGCACCGGTGGCGGGGATGCTAGCTAGAGCACGTGGCCGAGCAGGCGGAGCTCAAACCCTAGCCCCTGCCGAAGTCATCAGAGCACGCACGTGGGCCGGCGAGGTCGGAGGTATAGGTCCTAGACAGGGCAGTGGTAGGGCGGCTGACGCTGCGAACTCGATCTGGCAAACCCACCTCGGCGGCCTGTGGAAAGGCGGCGGTTGGGGAACGGTGGACGGAGGTGTAGTTAGGTGAGGATGGAGGAGGTCAGAGAAGGTGGTTGTAGACCATGGAGATGGCAGCGGCGGCAATGGGGGCTGCGGAGAAAAAATTCGGCAGCCTGCCGACGTCCGAGAGGAAGAAAGCGACCAGGACTTAGAATAATTTCGGCCTCCCGCGAGCTCTTGCTTATATACCGAAGTCATTTGTCGGGGCAATTCCTGAGTAAGCCGCCTCTACAAATCAATTTGTAGGGGAGGTTCCTGAGTAAGCCGCCCCTACAAACATTTTTTCAATTTATTTTAATTAATAATTTTGTAATTTATATATAAAGAACATAATGTAAATTTATATAATACTTTTTTGATTATTCTATATATGTATAAATAAATAAATATATATAATTTCATGATATATATATATATATACAAATATAATTATATATTTTGTTCTTTACAAAAAGAATATTTTAAAAATCGAAAATTTGAAATTTAAAACAACTAAAACAATTTCATCTCCATTAAATGACCTCAAATGAAAATTTTGTAAACATCAAAGTTGTAGAACTCATCAAGATGTACAACTTAATTTTGGTCATCTTTTCATTTTACCAAATTTGAACAGTTCAAATTTTGAATTTCAGTAAATGTCAACTTCAAATAAGATTTTGAAACCTTAAATGATTTCAAATAAGAAAGTCATGGACATAAAAGTTGTTGAACACATCACTACAACTTTTATTTTGGTCATCTTTTCATTTGACAAAATTTGAACAGTTCAAATTTTGAATCTCAATAAATAGCAACTTCAAACAAGATTTTGAAACCTTAAATGATTTCAACTCATAGTTTCATGAACTATATGAGAGACATGTTGATTTATGAACAATGTTTATTATCACTTTGTCAGATGAATAAATAACCAAAATAAAAGTTGTAGATCTTGATGAGTTATACATCTTTGGTATTCATCACTTTTTCAGCTGAAATCATTTGGTGTTTTAAAATCTCGTTAGAACTTGTTATTTTTTTAAATTTGAAAAGTTGAATTGCTCAAACTTTGTCGACCGAAAAGAATGACCAAATCATTTGATAGGGCATGATTTTAGAAAATTTTAGGGAAAAAATCATCACATTTGGAGTTAGTATGAGGGAGAATGACTAGTTACAAATTTTACCTAGAGATTAAAAAGAAAAATCACAACTGTTCATGATGATCAATGATAAGCAAGTGTGATTTCTCTTTTTAATCTGTGGCTCAAAATTATAACTAGTTTTTCTCCCTCATACTAACTCCAAATGTGATGGTTTGTTTTCCTAAAATTTTCTAAAATCATGCTCTATCATTTTAGTCTAGTCATCTATCTTTGTCATTAATTTTGGATAATTCAAATTTTGAATTTCAAAAAATGACAACTTCAATCCTGATTCTCAACCACTAAATAATTTCAGCTATAAAGGTGATGAATATAAAAGTTGTATAACTCGTCAAGATCTCCAACTTTTATTTTGGTCATTTCTTCATTTCATAAAGTGTTAAGTGCTTGTTTTAAGTGTTTCAATAGTAGTCCGAACATATTGCAGTAGTAATAAGTGCCTGTTTCAAGTGTCTGCATGTTACAGCTGTTTTAGTAGTAATAGAGTGGATGTTGCAATAGGTTCATCTGGATGTTGCAAAGGGTAGTCTCACACACATGCATAAATGTAATCTCACACACATACATAAATATATAGTCTCACACACATACATAAATATATAGTCTCACACACATACATAAATAAAGTCTTACAAACACACACACTTACACAAATACTCCATGTTCAACAACTAGCTAGCCCATTGTAACGACTTTTTCTTCGACACCTTTTCGTTCCCATGGCAATATGTCTTTGGGCAGATTCTTTTCCACAATACTGATCTTCTTAGGAAAGTATGTGAATAGCGACATCTCATCATAGTTATTGTAGGCTTCAACATTGTCCACGCCATCAACTCCGATAATGTGCTATTTCCCAGAGGCAACCATGTGCTTTGTCTTCTTCTTCGGGGGGAGGTTACTTTGTGGGTCAGGCATATAGAAAACTTGTGCGACACATGAAGCGAGCACCCAAGGGTCATCTTGGTAGCCTAGATTCTCGAGGTCTAGGACTCTCAATCCGATCTCGTTCAGTTAGTGCTGTTTGATCCAACGGCATCAAAACAGGGCTACCGTTATATCCCTTCCATAGTCAAGTTCCCATACCTCTTCAATGATGCCAAAGTATTGGATCTTTCGCCCTACTCCATTGAGAGCTTCTATTCGAACGTTGCTATTTTGGTTCACATATTTACTATCCTTTACGTGGGTATAGTACGTGTACCCATTGATGCCATAAGCTTTCCAAGATGTCACTTGTCTCGATGGCCCCTCCTTCAACCTACTGATGGTAATAGAGTCTATGGTTTCTCCAGGTGGTATATTTTGGTCCTTCAACCATGTAATTAGTTGTTGCTTGTGCTGTTTCATGACCCAATTATCTGAATGACCATTTCTCTCTGCCATAATGATAGCCAAGTGTTTATCAATGTATAGTTGCATCAGTTGTGTACTCTGTAAGATACTGTAATGCGTTCGACTCACTTCTTTGTAATCATGGTCGATGAACACTTTTCTACCACTGGTGCCTTTCCTAGCCAGCCTACCCTTGTGACGAGAATTGGGTTTACCAATCCCTTTCTATATTTTTAGGTACTCTTGATAGCACTCGATGACTTCTTTAGTACTATAACCCTCTATTATGGAGCCCTCTGGGTATGCTCGATCATGCACATATAGGCTTAGAACCGACATGAACCGCTCATAGGACCACACTTCATGCAAGTAGCAAGGGTCCAGCAACTGTATCTGATGAACCATGTGAATCATGAGATGTGGCATTATATAAAAAATAGGAGGTAAGCACATCTCTAGTTGGTTTTGTATCTTCACCACAAATTCATGTAGGTCACTCAGCTCTTTCTTGCTAATCGTCTTATGTGAGATCTTCAAAAAGAAATAGCACATGCGGGTGATGGCCATTTTCAAAAACTCTGGCTTTATAGCCCTAATTGCAATAGGTAGAAACACTGTCAGTATCACATGACAATCGTAAGCCTTGCAGTGTGTTATTGACAAGTCATTCATCGACACTAGCTTCTTCACATTCACTGAAAACCCAGTCGGGACTTTGACCCCCTCAGGAAAGTGCATATAGCTCTCTTCTCTTCTAGTGTTAGGTTGAAGCACACCATGGGCAGAGTGTATTTTTCATTAGCCTCAGGTACTGGGTGAAGCTGTGGCATCATATTTAGCTACACCATGTATTTCCATGATTTCAGATCATCCTTTGACTTGCCTGTGTCCATCAAGGTAGCAATGAGACTCTCAAAGACATTCTTCTGCATGTGCATAGCATGAATGGCATGGGGGACCTCTAAGTCTAGTCAATAAGGCAGATACTGAAAGAAGATCAATTGTTTCTTAAAAGGTACACCTTCGACAGGTGTGCTTCTATCTCTGTTCGTCCCATCCGGATTCTTCTTTCCATAGACGACGCGTATGTTTTCACCATTCTATACATGTTTTCTCCGTTATGACATCTCTCTAGAGGGAGTTCAATCTTCGGATATTGTCATAAAATCTAAAGAATAATTTAGTGCGGTACTTGTGACTTGTCTTTAAGAAGCGCCGGTTCCTTAAGTAAACTATCTTCTTGGATACATCCAGGTACACCTATGTAGTACCATTCAAGTAAACTAAGCATCCCATCTTTCCTTTGATCTGTCTAGACAAAACAAACAACGCGGGGTAATCATTGGTAGTAACAAATATTATTGCTCTACATATGTAGTCCTCCTTTCGGAATGCATCGTATATTGGCTCCCCATGCCTCCATAGCCTCTCCATTTCTTGCATCAAAGGCTCGAGGAACACGTCTATATCAATGCCTGGTTGTTTAGGGCCAGAAATAAGAATAGTGAGGAGAAGGTACTTTCTCTTCTGACACAACCATGTTGGGATGTTGTACATGGTTAAGATCATTGGCCAAGTGTTGTGGTCGCTCATCCTCTCATTAAAGGGATTCATTCCATCGGTGCTCAAGCCAAATCGTATATTTCTTGGGTCATCGCTGAATTCTTTGTGCTTCTCATCGATCCTTTGCCACTGACTACAATCAGCCGTTTGTGCAATCTTATTATCATCCACCTTACACTCATCATCCCACCATGTCATGAGTGTGGCTTCTTTAGGGTTTAGGAAGATACGTCTCAAGTAGTCGGTAACTAGCAGGTACCACATTAACAAGGCAGGAATTCTTCTCGGCTTTGCATCGTTGCCTAACGGAGTGTCCTCTGGGGGCTGAGATTCTTGTACCACCTTTTTTGTACCCTTCTTATTCCTCTTTTTCCCCGTGAAGGCTTCATCCCCACCGTAAAGGTCATTGTTCTTGTACCGGCTGGCCCCACACCTGGTACATTTAACCAGTGACTTGAACATTTCGCCATGAAAAATGATATAGTGGTTGGGGCATGCATTGATTTTTTCAACCCCCATTGTCAATGGACTTATGACCTTCTTCGCTTGGTATGTCTTGGTGGTAACTGAGTTTAGTTGTGCAGCACCCATGACAGGAGACGCAATAGATCATTGAAACTATAGTCTGACCAGCCGTACTTAGCCTTCAGGATGAGTTGCTCAAGCACAAAACGTAGCAATGTCCAATGTGTCGAACAACCCATTTTCAACACCATACACAGTCTCCTTCGATGTTTTTGTCACCCTTTCTAAATTTTCTAGACCTTTCAAGCTCTTTAGTAAAATCTCTGGTTGAAGGACCCGAATTATTTCCTCCAAATTATCAAAATCATCTTCATTACCAACACATGCTCCCCCATCATTATTGACTCCACCTTCGTCGTTACCATCCCAACCACCAGCATCAGCACCTTGTTCATTGCCAAACTCAGGATCTATTTGTACATCAAACTCTTCTGACTATTGGGACAGGTATTCTAGGGTTTCGGCGTCGTCTTCTTCATTATCGTCGTCATTATCAACAACCGTTGTTTCACCATGATGAATCCACACTGTGTAGTCCTCAACAAATCCTCGCACAATCAAATGTTCTTTGATGATACTCACATCTATCCATGCCATAAGGTTCTTGCAATCTTTGTAGGGACAAATAATTGTATTCTTATTCTCTATCAACGTCGCTGCATGCTTCTCTGTGGCTTCAATAAATTTGTCCACCTCTTCACGAAAACCTGCCTTGAACCTTAACGAACCATACATCCGAGACTTCCTGTACTCCATCTTTTAAAACACAACAATCAAAGAAAATACATTAAATGACTACTTATTCAGATATATATAAAAATAAATCAAATTAATAATTACTTAAAAATAATTGTTTATACTTCAGATATATATGAATATAAATCAAATATAATTACATGAAACATACAAACACACCATGGTAGAGGAAAATTAATTAATGACCTATTTATCCATAAATAACTAAAATACATATTTGTTGATTACAATAAATAATTTCAAAGACAACAATTAGCAACAATTAATATTTTACCTAATATCTTTCATGCAAACCCTAGTCCAATTTCATCAAACATAAATTTATAAAAACGAAATTAATAAAAAAACCAAACCCTAGATCTAGATCTAGATCTATATGCACATGAAACATCCATAAAACTAACTAATTGTTCACTAAAATCAAGAAACATGACAAATAAGGGTATGATCTTGTTCCCCTACCTAATTTATCCTAGTACATTCAAAACTTGGGTCTAATTTGCTTCATAAGTAGCTCAAGCACCATAGAAGAGAGAGAAAAATAAAACTCTAATTACTCACTAACTAACCATCAAAATTTTAAAAAAGTGTGGAATAACATTTTTTTATTTTCTACAACTTCTCCATCAAAGGATTTGAGATCAAAACCTTCCTCCCTGAGTAGAGTAATTTTTAGGAGGTGCCCAAGGCCTCCCAAGCCTTATTTCTCGGGTAAGAGAGAGTGACCCGAGGAGGAAGATGGGGGCTGCAACCTTTTGTATGTGCATCATTTGTAAAGGGGTGGTCGGTGATTGAGCCATCCCTACAAATCGCAACACTGAGAGCGGCTGGTGAGTGAGTCACCCTTAATGTGTCATTTGTAGGGGCGGCTAGTCTCGTAGGTCCCGAGCACCTCCACTGTAGGGACGTCTCCATCCGTAGCCGTCCCTAAAAAAATTGAGCCATTGCTATAAACCTTGTCTGTAGTAGTGAGACGACAGCCAAGAAGCTGCGAGTAGTATCGCCAGAGTGGGTCAGCATCCGTGGTAGTTTTTAATCTGTCCAATGGAGGCCAGAGTGGGTCAGCGACGAGCGTGCCCGTCCGACGATCGACGGTGAGCAAATGATAGAAAACGGTGGTGAAAATGGCGGGTCCGACATAGACTTGCCCCGAATGTACACGCATAGGGATGAGGGGGATTGCGATGGACAACGAGCACTAGAGCTTAAATAGAGCAGAGTCACAGATGTCTTGGTCGAGGCCAGGAGTGGCCGGAAAGGAGGACAAAGTCGTCGGGGATAAGCATGAGCTTGACAAATTTCATACTATAATGGTCGCTAACTCCATATGTCATGTCAGATGGACAAGCCAAACAAGGGTATGGACATCTCCCCGAAAGTTCACTGTAAGGGCCAAATGAAAGGGTACGAATCTGCGATGTGCCACTTAAAATTACGTGCACATGCAAGACAAATAAATGGTCTCAGTGGTGGCAGGTACCAGAATTCCCCTCGGACTCCTCCTAGCTTGTTCTTCTTTAATCACTGTATGCATGCATGCAAACATCTGTCCATCAGCCAGCTTGATCTTGTGATAGGCTATAGAAAGAATTAATTATTCCAACTTGAGCCGGACTCATTAGCTTTGCGCAATCCGATCGATTGACTAACACGATTCCGATTGCACTATGACAGTTGCTATGTGCGTAATTATTATTCTCTTATCTGCTCTTTTGATTGCACTTCAATTTGCCGCCTGTCGCACAAGCAGGCTTCACTCTGGGTCACTGCTGCAAGCCTGAAATATGCTGGAGTCTCCGGATTAGCACAGACAAATAAAAATTTTAAAAGCACATGCGAACCTCCGTAACTCCCTGAAATATAATCCCCAGACAAGCAGCAAGCCAGACAATCTGAATCTGCCCAATACTATGCAGGGACGACTCAGTATATGCCTGAAACTTGTCCAATGTCCGTGGCTTCATGTACGTAACCAAACAAAATTCTTAATGAATTGTTAGGTCTAAATATACTTATGATGTTAATTTTTTGACCATCAACAAGAAGATAATGGTGTAGTCCACGATGCATTTTTGGCGCATTTTTACTGTCAATAATACGTTTTTGTTAAGCAAAGGAAACCCGTTAAAAGGAATTGGGAGCTCTAATCCTTCTATTCCAAACGATACATGACATCGGCAAAACATATGTATAAGCACGAGAAAGAAGCCAACCCCTGCCTGGCGCGTGGGAGCAGGCGTTGAACACGTGGCATTATTTAGTTGAATGATAGAGATGGCAGAGGGCGGCCTGCGTTCCTCCTGCCCTCTCTCACTTTATTTTAGCATTATATAGTAATAAATAAATAGATAATCCCTTCCACTCCGATTCACATGACGACCGGCGAACTGTCTCCTACCTAGCTAGGGACACCAGTCTAACAACGGCGTCCAAGAGGAAGGTAGTAAAACATGTGCTTTTGACAAAGAAGACACGTGTTTGACATTTGATTAGGAGGCCTTTGCAGGTTTTTTTTTGTCGGTTATCCACTAACTTCGTACATGCGCTATCCTCTGGAGGCTAGATTCACCGGATTTGGTTGTGGCGGCTTTGCAGCAATTGGCACAAACACAAGTGGAAGGGCTATCTTCTTCTGAGCGAAATGGGTGGTGTTCTAGTCTTTCGATCCATACTCACCAGAGTGTGCGTGGTTTTTCTCTTTCGTGGCTGTGTATTTGAAAAGCAGAGGCCGAAAGTAGGGCTGCGACGAAGATGGGCAACAAGGATGGCAGCGGAATCGGGGGCGGTCGAGACGGAGGTCCCATGATGGTGCTCATGCATTGTATGATTATTCGAGCGGTAGTCGGTGTCACATCAGGCAAGTTAGGTCCCACCTCTAAGCTGTGTTTCAGAAGTAGTAGGTGCTGGGAGGGGTGTCATCCAGGAAGCCCCCTATTTGAGCAGATTTGGTGTGTTTGGGATCAGGATCATGCAGATCAGTTGTTTTTTAAGGCCAAGTTGTTATGGCCTCTTGTTGTACCCCGAGTATGTGAGTAGTTCGTTTAGTTCTCTTCGCCCAGCTTGACAATCTGTCAAACCTGGGAAGCTGTTTGCGCTGCTTGCGCGTGTAATTCTCTTCTCTCCTTATTAATATATGCCGGCTATGTTCCGGATATTTTTTTTAAAAAGACATGGAGATTGTGATAAAATGTACCAATAATACAATGGCTCATTTTTGCCTGCGTGTACCGCCAAGCAGCTGAGCCGTTCAGCTTCCCCAATTGTATTATTGTTAGCGTAAATAATGACCACAGATCAAAGCGCTAGCACGTACAGATAGTATGTCCCAAAAACGTGAGCACCGGTCCATTTGTGTCGGTGTTTCGAGTAAACAACAACGAGTAAATTTATATTATTGCATGTCTGGCCCGAATGGTGTGCTAAAAGGACACAAGGTTTATACTGGTTTGGGCAGAATGTCCCTACGTCCAGTTCGTTACTGCTGCTCGTGTTACTAGCACTGAAAGTTCATAGGTTACAGATGGTCGAGAAAGGGACTAGTCTCAAGTCTCTGGTGGTGTGTCGTGATGAGTTCGAGCTCGGACGTGTTCGGATGCTGGCTCCGTAGTCCGATCTGATGTGTGATGGGTCGTTTTTTCGATGCCCCTTACCAGGGTGCCCTATTTTCCCTTTTATAGGCCAAGGGAAAGCACGGGTTATAGCAGGAGAAAAGAGGAGAACGAGAGAGAGAGTCCTTCAGGGTCGCCAGGCCTTTCTTTTCCTTTGCGTGGGTTTCGCTGACACGTCAGGTGGTGACAGGGATAGCCCCACGCCAGGCGCCTGTCCGCTTGATGATGACATGCCCTGCCGATGTCAGTGGGTCGTAACGTCCCACTCCGCCCAAGCGGGTGACACGGCGAACCAGCGTGCTGATCAGCGGCAGTACAAGGAGTAGGCAGCATAGTGACCACGTGTCCGTCACTGTGGGCGATGTGAGTTCCCTGGAAAGACATGTCCTAGGGATGGGTCGTGTTGAGACGTGACCGCTCCACCTTGGGTCGTACTCTCTGGCCCATAGTGGTTGGCGGCGGCGTGAGCTTCCGTTAGGATCCGTTTCTAAGGGGTTGGGCGAGGCGGAGTCAGCCCTCAAACATAGGGTGAGGTGGAGCCAGCCCTCAGACGTCGGACGACAGCGAAGCCTGTGGCCTCGGTATCGGATGAGGCGGAGCCACCCTTAGACATCAGGCGAGGCGGAGCCTGTCCACGGGGTCAGCCAAGGTGGAGCCAACCCTTGAGGGTCGGACGAGGCGGAGCCACCCCTCAGGGGTTAGCCGAGGTGGACCCAAGCCTCGGGGGTCAAGCGAGGCGGAGCCCGTGGCCTCAGTGTCAGCTGAGGTGGAGCCAACCCTCGAGGGTCGGACAAGGCGGAGCCCATGGCCTTGGTGGTCGTCAAGAGCTGTAGTCATGCTCTTGACCGCTCGGAAGAATCAACGTTGATAGTTATTAGCTTCCTCCTCTTCGGGTACCTTAGTATTGGTCCCCGACAGTAGCCCCCGAGCCCGTGGAGGAGTGGAATACTCCTTCGGACATTTTTCCGAAAGGGAGGACTCTGAGGGCCCTGGCCTTCTTTTGTTGCCCATGGCGTGTCCTGGGGACGGTGATTCCCTCTTGTCGAGGTCGGACCCTTTGCGGGTATGTCCATGTAACTTGGTGGTTTGTTGGCTTGCTAGTTTGATTGGGATCCCGGCATCCCATTCGTGGGGATCCGGCTAGGGTCAGCTTGGTGACCGACCCTAGATTCTTGGCGGTCGATCCATATAGTTCTTGGGTTTGTTCGACCGGTCCCGAGGGTTATGTGCCTTTCTTCGAGGAAAAACCAAGGATCGTATCCGGCTGAGACTCAAACAGTGAGCCAGGATGCCCATGGCACTCATGCGCCTTGGTACTGGCTGCTTGCAGGCCCATCCCTTTCTATCCCTTATTCTATGGGTGCTCAGAGCAGCTGTCGAAACTGTTGATGGGCCAATCCTTCGATCTTCTAGGCCTAGGCAGGCCATGGAGGTGTTTTTGATCCGTATCCTTCTTACTTGTGACGAGTTGTGGCCCATCTAGGAAAGGCAAAACATCTGGCGAGCTTTCCAAGGGAGCGGATAGAGATTACGTGTGCACTTCCCGCGGTGGGACGTTGTGGTAGATCGTGGCAAGCGTGGGGATCTAGGTGGACGGTTGGTTTCCTCGCATCCGTCGCCCCTATAAAACCAAAGGGTTCACCCCTTGGGTTTTATACCTTGCCTCCGCAGCCACAACCGCCGCCACCAATTGCCTAAGGTTCCTCGTCTCCATATCACCGCCGCCATCGAGCCCACATCCAACCATCCCCACCTCTAATGGATCTGTAGTGCCACTCTGACATTACCTTCCAATGCATGAAAGGTCTTGTCTGTTGTGGTCTTCTCTGTGCGTGAACCTCGGGTGAGGAGTGGTTGCTGCCCAGTGAGGAGGAGGTGTCGTCGCTGCCCAACAGCTATGTGGTGTCGTTCGCCCACTTCCATGAGCATGGGTTCGTGACCCCCACCCACAGATTTCTTCGGGGGCTGCTTCATTACTACAAGATCGAGCTGTAGCACCTCAATCCCAATGGGATCCAGCATATGGCGGCGTTCGTCACCCTGTGCGAGGGATTCCTATGAATTAGTCCCCAGTTCAATCTGTGGCGGCACTTCTTTGCCGTCACCCTCTAGAAGAAGAGGGAGAAGAGCGGCAGGCAGGAGCTGCATACGCCGATGGGATGCGCCAGGCATCCACCTCTGGAACAACCAGGTCGGTGAGTACCCATCGATGTAGCTATCGACCTCCAACAAGGGGTGGCAGTCGCAGTGGTTCTATCTCAAGAACGACACCGCCGTCCCCCTGTCGGAGTTCACCAGTCGCCTGATCGAAGAGGCCCTAAAGTCATGGAGGAAGTGGGGTGTCCCGAAGAAGGACAAGAACAAGATCTAGGACCACCTCACCGCAATCTGCATCCTGAAGGAGAGCAGCCTAAAGGGGTTGGGCATCATAGGGGCCTACCACACTGAGGAGGGTGGTGCCATTGATGAGGCGCACACTCCCGCTGTATGCAATGGCGCCCGAGGCATCATTTGATGGGACAGTGTTTGCCGAGGGAGCGCTCTCCCACTCTGAGGTTGCGTAGCGCATTAATTAGGTGATGGAGCCTTCGCGGGGCGACGCGGGTGCCCCCCTTGATTTCATCTACACGGTGCCGGGACATCCTCTGATGCAGCCAAAACCAGGCCATGTTATCTTCATAAGTTTCCCCTCCTCATGCCTCCTCTTCAATTGATTTCCTAACCTCTTGATACTAACATTAAGAGGGGTGGGAACAGCCAAGGGACCTCATCCTCATGGATCACCCAGCTCCATTGCCAAGGGATTCGTCCATGAGGGCGGCGAATCATGCCGGCGGTGAGCGGCTGAGGAAGGTGAAGGAGGACAAGAGGAAGAAGAGGCAGCGGAAGCTACAGGCAGTGGGAGCAAGGGGAGGACACCGACAGCGACGACGACGACGATGATGAAGACGATGACGAGGTAGTCGACGACATCGAGTGGGATGACCTAGAGATCGAGGATGTGCTGATAGGTATTGGCTCGTCCTTGTAGGAGTCGGCACCCTTCTCGTTCCATGGAGGGGAGGGCATGTCTGGGGGCTGGCGAAGACGGGCTGGACCATCGGCCTGCCTAGGAGCCAATAGGGGTGGATGGATCTACTGCCGCGCCCGAGGTGCCAGCGGAGGCGGGTGGCTCCGCCATCATGCTCCAAGATCCAAGGGGAGCAAGCCCCTCTATCCAGGATTAGGGGGCGGGCTCAAAATAGCCTCGCCCCGATGAGGCAGAGCAGAGATCTAGGGGTTCGCTCCCTGAACATATCTGCCACCCGACAGCGCCGATGTGAGTCACCAGCTCCTCTGTTTTTCCCTATTTTGGTCGGATTTCATCGTGACTTATGATTTTTATCTTTTGCAGTGTCATGAGGTGGCGTAATCCTTTGGCGCTGGTGCCAAAGAAGAGCGTTGCCCTTCAAGCGAGGCAGGTAGCCATCGGCTGGCATCGCACCCATTTTGGGCGGGAGCGGCATCGGTGCGACTACGTCGCCGGCGGGTCAGGCACCGCCCACGGCGGTGCCCGTGCCCTCAGTGGGACAAGCGGGCGCAGGGGCTCAAGGGATGCCTTTGGAGGTCGCAGAGTAGTCAGCAATGGAGGTGATACCGCTGCCAACGACAGGGCGAATGGGGCTACCGACCACGCTCGTGGTGCCAATCGTGTCAGGCGTGATGCAGCCGGTCAAGGCCCCACCGATGTAGGTGGAGGTGGCAGTGGCTATGATAGGTGGGCCATAGGTGGACGCAACCATGGTGGCGCACCGTGGCGCGACCTGTGCCACCGGCGGCCCAAGCGACAATGCCTGATGAGAGCCAGACAGAGGGGGACGCGACCGAGGGGTCCCCAGACATCATGGTGGTGGCAAAGAGGACCGATAGGGAATCGTCCCTACCCCTGACATCGGTAGGCAGTGACTCACCCACGTGGGGTGAGCCCCTGCTCTGGTGGACAAATCCGTAGGAGCCGACTTTGACGCTCTTCACCCTCGATGATGCTGCCAAGAGCATGGAGCGGGAGAGCCTCGATGTGGGGATCGTGTCCATGCTGGAGGCCTTGGACCACACCAGGGGTGCCTTGCGTGACAGTCGTCATTCCCTCTAGCTGGGTATTCACTTGATCCTTCCTCTCGCCCTTCTTTCTTTCTTTATGATTTTTTGTGTTCTAATCATCATCTCCTTTCAGTCCCTTATTGCTCGCAGCCGGGGGAAATCTTGGTTCCTTCATGAGCAGAAGGAAAACTGGGACCACCTTGGTGAGGAGGCAGCAACTACGAGGGGAGGTGACCATCTAGCTCATTGCTGCCCAGCAGAGGGTGGCCGAGCTGACTCCCCTTGCCGAGGAGGCAGATAGTCTCCGATTGCGGGTGGCCGAGGCCTGCCAACATGCGGACGAGGTCGAGAGGGCATTTAAGGCCCTATCAGTGAGATCACAGAAGGATGATGAAGAGGCTGCCAAGGTCAGGAGGGAGTAGGATGAGCTGCTCTAGAGGGACTCTGAGACCCATCGGTGGATCCTCGACCTTCTGGCTAAGGTTGAGAAGGAGCAAGAGCTGAATCTGGGAGCTAAGGAGAAGCTCGTGGCCCTAGAGAAGGAGGTGAGTCGGGACGCCACGGCAGTTGCTTAGCTACATAAGGAGCGGGATGAGCTGCTTCAAACCACGAAGAGGCTCCATTCAGAGCATGGTGTGGCTCACGAGGAGCGTGACCAGGCCCTCCGAGAGCGCAACGACGCACAAAAGAAGGTTAGCTCCCTCCAGGCCAAGCTTGGAACCATGATGACTCAAAGGTTGGAGGTCAAGGGCATCTCTACCAGGTGGGCCGCAGACCTTGCCAAGGCAAGGGGGAACTTTTAGGCAGAGAGCAACGAGCTTGGTATCCTAAGTGCTGCCTTGGAGTGGTCTACGATGACCTAGAGGTGGTACGGTTGGAGGGGACTAGTTTGCTTGTGGCCCATGCCACCAAGATCATAGCACAGGGGCACCAGCTCAAGAGGAATGCCCTTCATGCCAGGGTCAACCAATCCTTCACGATTGCTCGTTCTCATTATGGGGACAACATCGACCTGGAGACAATAAGCCTCGGCTTTGTGCCTAGCTATGAAGCCCACGAGCTAAACAAGATAGAGACGGCGGTGGCTCCCCTTTCATAGGACCTGGCAGATAGGATAGAGAGCATTGTTCTCCCCCAGAGGGGTTAGTTAGTCAGATAGCTCAGCCAATCATTCATGTAACAAGCGGACAAGCTCTGACCCCTCTGTACTATCTAAACAAACTTATAATTTTGTTTTGTTTGATCAAATTTGTTTTTTCTCCCTTTTCACGTGTGAAAAGGGGTTCGTGTGCTCCGACCCTTCTGTTTTCAAGACCGTAGGGCCTGAGGTATAGGAGGAAAGCTCTAATCACGCTGGTGAGTAAGAGTGCCATAGCCATAGGGGCATAGGTTTCTCATAGTCCGACCAGCCATGCTCAATCGTTCATTTCTGCAGACCTTGCCACTAGGTTTAACGTCAAGAAGAGGTGGGGCACGATGACTATTTCAAAAAGGGTGTATATGTGCGCCCTTATTCAGCCCCTGAGTGAGGCCCGATCCCTTGCCATTGCTGGGGTTGGGTGTCACTGAAGATTGAGGAGAGGATAGCAAAACTAGCAGGAAAAAAGCGTCTCTTGTTTTTAAAAACATTATTCTTAGTTTTTGCATGTACCCCCTCCTTATGATCTGAGCCATCATTCTGTGACTACGCATTTGGTCTCCTTGCGAGTCCAACTTTCCTCGAGCCCCCGCATGTAGCAGGGGTCCAGTCGAGGGTCGGCTCGTCTTTGTGATCATCACCCTGTCTGTGGTTTCGACAACCGGAGGGGCTGAGCTAACGACACTTGCCTCGATGGCTCGAATGTCGCACTCGGTGATCTCACTAATGGGCATGTTCAAGTGGAATCTGACATCCCACTACTCCTTAACTCGCCTTCCAGCAGATGCCCGAGCCGTTCCAGAGGGCGACTCAGGTGGCTCGATGGCCTCTCCTCGATGGAGATTCTGTGGGCTCAGCTAGAGGTTAGGATCAAATGAGAAGGTTGAGATGACCTTGTTCGCTTCTAGTCGGGTTAGGCAAAGGCTGCTGGGGCTCATCTGCGTATTCTCCCCTAGCTCTTGTTCGATGCGAGGTGGCCTCAGGCCCTCCGCAGGCCAGCCTTCGAACCTCGATCTCCTGATTTAGGGTCAGACAGGCTCAAGCCCCTGAGCCTCGTGGGGCTCGGTAGGGGTCGGCCCTATTTCATGTGTCACCCTCGTCCTCAGTTTCCACAACTCGAGGGGTCGAGCTAACAACACTTGCCTTGATAGGCTCGAGTGTCGTGCTCTGTAAGCTCGCTAACAGGCCATGTCCAAGTGGAATCTGGGTCCATCATCCGCTGATGGGGTTGGCACAGCCCTCATGTGGCATTCCACTGCTCCTTAACCCACCTCCCAGCAGATGCCCGTGTCACTTCGAAGAGCGACTCAGGTGGCCCGCTGGCCTCTCCTTGATGGAGATTCTGTGGGCTTCGCTTGAGGTTAAGATCGAACGAGAAAGGTCTAGATATCCCTGTCCGCTTCTGAGCGGGGTGAGGCAAGGCTGATGGGGATCATCTATGTTTTTCTCCATAGGCTCTGTTTGACACAAGGTGGCCTCGAGCCCTCCGCGGGCCAGCCTTCGAACCTTTGTCGGTTGCTGCTCATATCGAATGAGACTGACTACTGCTTAATGACGTGACGTGAAGCGTTGTGATGCAGCAATTGCATATGCAATGCTTAGGATGTATGGGATGAATGTATGGATGAATGGATGAAATGAATGATTGAATGAATGTATGAATGCATGCATGAGAATGGATGAATGAATGATCATATAATAGAAAAGAAAAGTGGGGTTCGGTAAAGTTACCTCGATGGCACGAGTGATGGGTTTGGGGAGCTCTTACCGGATATGTCCATTGTGGGGTCTGGGTTTGACGTTCGTGACAGAGCCGGCATGACCTGCATGGGGTATCCCACTACTCTCTATCCATCTCTCGGCAGTGGCCTGAGTTGTTCGATAAATTTGGGCGACCTACCGGCTTCCCCTCGATGGAGATTCATAGGTGGACCCCTCAAAACCCTTCCTGAGAAGGTGGAGGCCAAAGCATGGGGTGCGGCGACAAAGACTCTGATCGAGCTAGGTGAGCAAAGACGTCGTAGCCAGTTGGGGCATAGGTTCCTCGCAATCTGACCAGCTTTACTCAGTGCTTGTCTCCGCACACCTTGCCTCTAGTTTCTTAACATGAGGAGGGGTTGGGCATAGAGAATGTCTACAGAATAGACACTCCTACCAGCCCTCGAGCAATGGCCGATCCCCTGCCGTTGCTTGGGCCAGGAGCTCGGTAGTGAATTTATTGCGTGTAAAGTAATGGCGACCCTTCTCTCGGTAGCGGCTTCGAGCCATTCAATCAACTTGGGCACAGGATTTACCTCAGTGCTAACAGAGATAGGTTTGGGAAGCTTTTACCAAATACGGTCAAGTGGAATCTAGGTCCATCGTTCAAGACGGGGTCAGCATAATCCGCATGGGCATCCTGCTGCTCCCTACTCGTTTCTCGACAGCGGCCAAGTCATTCGATCGATTTATGTTACCCGTCGGGATAAAACTTACCTATGGATATGTGGATGAGGACATCCTGCCCAAAAGCTTAGTTAGGCAGATAAGCGATGTGGCAAACTTGTAATGAATAGACAAGCTCTTAGATTTTGTTATGGCCAAACAATTTTTGGCCCTTCTCCCCTTTTGTATAAAAAGGTTAGCGCATTCCAACCCTTTCCCTCGTTAAGGTCATGAAAGCTCAGGGTGCGGGTGAGCAAATTCTGATCACGCTGGTGAGCAAAGGCGCCATAGCCACTGGGGCGTAGGTTTCTCGTAGTCCGACCAGTTATACTCAGAGCTTGTGTTTACACTAAAATTTGGAAGAAGAGTCACAGGAACTCGAAAGTTCCCAAGATCATGTCATCAAGGTATCAATTGCATGCAGATTGGAACCAGCTGATTCAAATGCAAAACTAGAATCGTCTTTCTTCAGATAGTGCCAGCGGATAACGACAAAGGCTATGATCGGCGCCAGGACGAGGCATGTTGGACTCTACAAAAAGGAAAAAAAATAGAGTCCAAGTTATCTTAAATTAGGAATGTTTTCTCTAGGGTAAAAAATTGCGATGAGTCATGTTTAGACAGGAGTCATGCGCAGGTCCCAGGTATAAATATCAAACCCCGGCTATTGTAAAAGACACAATCAATCCAATATACAAGTCATTTACTTTTTTGGCTCCGGCCAACCCTTAGGAGTAGGAGTAGAGTAGATCTTGGTGAGTTCTTCAGCAAGTACGGCTGCATCAATCCTGGTCGACCTCCACTGCTTGTTGTAAGTACCGTCATGGCTTATACCTCTGTTTGTACGGCTGCATCGATCCGGTCGACCTCCATTGTGACTCTGGTATAAGTTAGTTATCGATTCTTGCCTAGTACAAGTATGGCTGCATCGATCCGGTCGACCCCCACTGCATGAACTAGATCAAGGTCAAGTTATTGGCTCTATCTAAGGGTGGCGTTCCTTCGGATAGATTCATTAAGTTACCGATATTGCTTATTACTTCCATTATTTATTTAATTACAACAATATCACTTCGCCCGATTGGGATTGATCTAGATCGGCCTTATATCCTTTTTAACCCATCGTTTGTTAATCTAAAAATGATCTAATATGTACTTTAAACGACGAGTTATGTTTTATCGGTTGTTTTACATCAATCTTGATCGTGCATAGCGTGCGGTTAAGGCGTGTTTGATCTTGAGTAGATCTATTGGTTAGCGAAAACTGTTCCATGGCCCATTATCATGGCCTATGTGATTCTACCACACACCCCACTGTTAGCACCATGGAGTAGGGATTGTTATTTGGTAGATTTGTTCTTGAGAGGGCATGACCTTAACTATGTGTTGTGCCTGAATCGGCTGTTTTATCAGATATCGAGCGCTTTCACGAACAGTTCGCATCACGAGATCGTTGAAGTAGCGATAGGTTGAAAGATGTGTTAGCCCCATAATCTTATTATTGTATTATGGCCTGCATGATTCTGCCTCATGCCCCACTGATTTTAGTAATAAGTTAGGGTCATCGAGTCTATTGTTGTTTCTACGGCCTGCATGATTTTGCCTCCATGCCCCACTAGTCATAGCGATAGATGAGATCTAATATGTTCATTAGATTTATTTCTATTAAATGGTCGAATGATGATGAACTATTTCTTTTATAAAGGAGTTCAGTTACTTGTAGTCATTGGCTTAGCATGAACTAATTATTGTTGATATCTTTTTGCTAATGACCAGTATTTGTTTAAATAACGGCATTCATAATGATAACTGATTCTTCTTATATAACCCCATGAGTTTTAACCGATTTAGTGTTGGTTGAAAAGTTACTAAAGTGACTAAAAGCTACTAAATTTAGTAGCTACTAGGCGAACCAAACAGGCCCTTAGAGCTGCACATTCGGGACTGTCTGGCAACACCGACATGTTCTGCCCTTAATTACTGATAAGCTTTCTTTCCTTATCAATTGCAGGGTCAAATTGACTAGCACGTCTCGGGAGGAGTGCGCAGGATCGACCACCCTTACGCTGAAGCTAGGCGGATCTCCATCTCCATTGAGCGGACCCTTCTGGCTTGCTACGTGTGTCCTCGGCATGGGACAAAATTCTATGTCGACACATGTTTCTAGCACGCCCGGTGGGACCCCACAATCATCATGGTGGTTCACAACAACAACGACATCCTTATGCTGCATTATGAAGATCTACCTGATGGGGATAAGGGTATCATCAGCAAAGCTATAGAAGAGTTTCAAAACAAGTGTTTGTTGTCCTACACCAAAACATGTGACAACACAATTGTTCAGAAATTTCCACTACCAAGAGTTCTATTGCATG
Organism: Miscanthus floridulus; assembly: GCF_019320115.1. NCBI lineage: Eukaryota > Viridiplantae > Streptophyta > Magnoliopsida > Poales > Poaceae > Miscanthus > Miscanthus floridulus. The sequence goes on from NC_089582.1 coordinate 10,346,138, forward strand.
GGCAGACAGATACAACTAAAGATGAAGACAGGCATTTCTTTAAGGAAGTTGTTGACAAATCTATTTGTGATGCCATATCAAGCCATAACGAAGCTTTCGTGGACATATTCCACAACGCTATGAGAGAGGCGATTCAAGGATTTCTAGTTGGTCAAGGTGGGCCAACTTATTACAACATTCTAGATCTATCGACCCAAGGGACTAATCAAGTCGGTACCAGCCATCAAGAAGCAGCACTAGCTGGTAGTGGTGATGTTCAGACAGTTTAGGGTTCATCTGAACAAACTCAAGGAACTACTGCAAATCAGACACAGTACAATCCTAGACCATCAATACAGCATGTGCAACAGCCGGTGGGGCAAAGTCAGAACTAGGCGATCAATTTTGGCACATCAGGCCACATATCGTCATCGGCTCAAAAAATAACACCATCAATTCAAAGGATCCGTAGAGATATAGATCCTTATGTCTACAATCAGAGACTTCAAGCAGCAAGCCAGCAAAGGACCCAGCAGATAGAGATTCCACAAGGGTATCACTTTGGCACAGATTATAACACCCTTCACATGATGCCAAATCCAGGATATCAAGGCACGTAGGATTTCAATCCATAGATGGGTCAGCAGATGCAGAGGAATCCAAATCCGCAAGCTGATGAATTATTGCTGAGGGTGACCAAGATGATGAAGAATCAGTTCGGTCTGAAACCAAAAGGGTTGACCTTTTTGTACAAACACCCATATCCATAATGGTATGATTTGGTCACCCTTCCCACAAATTACAGGCTCCTAGAGTTTGCTAAGTTCACTGGCTAAGACAGTACAAGCACGATAGAACATGTCAGTCGGTATCTTACACAGCTGGGCAAAGCATCAGTCAAGGATGCCCATCGAGTTTGTTTCTTCTCCTTGTCCTTATCAGGGCCAGCCTTCACTTGGTTTTCATCACTACCAGTCAATTCCATTGCCAATTGGGCCAACCTAGAGAAAAAGTTTCATACATATTTTTACACTAGGACTGGAGAAAAGAAGATTATCGATCTGACAACTATAAGATAGAAGACTAATGAATCAGGCACTGAATTTCTTTAGAGGTTCTGAGAAACTAGAAACTTGTGCTTCTCCTTAAATTTGGCTGATGATCAACTGGCTGCTTTAGCTATTCAAGGAATGTTGCCAATATGGAAAGAAAAGTTACTGGGACAAGAATTTGACAACTCGGGACAATTGGCTCAACAAGTGGTAGCGCTCAATAGCCAATTCTAGAGTATGCACAGAGATACCTGGTTCTAGAAGAGTATCACAGTAGCTAAAGCTTATGATCCATACTCAGTTGATGATGGCTATGAAGATGAAGAAGAAGAGGTTGCTATGGCTAAATGGAATTGGGGCAAGAAGACAATAATGGTGCCAAATCCTTGGGGAAGAGGAGTCGAGGAGAGCTATGACTTTTATGTCACCAAATCAGATAAGTTCTTTGATTTCTTGCTTGAAAAAGGGCAGATCAAGTTGCTCGATGGTCATGTCAAGTTGCCCCCTAATCAATTAAAGAATATGAAGTTCTGCAAATTCCATAATGCTACTTCTCATTCCACCAACGAATGCAGAATTTTTCGGCAGCATATACAGAGGGCTATTCATCAGGGAAAGCTCAAATTTTATATGCCTCAGAAAATAAAAGTTGATGATAATCCTTTCCTAGGAGACCAAAACATGGTTGATGCTGGGCTATTCAAAGGAAAAACTAAGGTCCTAACATGAACCAAATCAAAAGAAGCTGGAACAGTCGATCCCAAGATGCAAATATCGGCTGATAAATACAGAGAGATTAGAAGACGTCGTGTCAAGCAAAAGAGTCGATATGAGCAGGGAGAGATGTCAAAAGCAGAGACAACAAAGCCATAGGTTACATCTCAGATTCTATTGAATAAGTGGTAGCGGCAGAAGGAAAAGGATTATCAGCATTGGTTAAAGGATCAAGCATACCAGCATCAACTTAAAGAAGAGAGATATGAAAGAAAATGAGCCAAATTACATTGGAATTGTCCTTTCTTCAGACACTGCTAGAATGACGGTTTGAAGTTGCCTACCAGACATGACTATCCAGAATGCAGCAATCAGTATTGAGAGTTTAGGCAATCTCAAACCAACCATCGGTCTATCCATACTCAAGATGCATATCATCATGATAACAAGGACCGGCGCTTAAAAATGGAAGTGTTCATAATCGGCTGGGAAAGAGAGTTGTTGACCAGGACTGGGCTGATTATCAAGGGAAAAGCAACGAAAGAAAATATGTTTGGCAGGAGGGCCAATGGTATTCAGAAGGTTTAACAAGAAGCCAGAAGAGAAGGGTGCAACGCCTAAGGAATAAAGAGATGGAATAGGCTCAGGCATCCGGTAAACCTCAAGTATGGCGTACCAAGCAAACAGCCAATAGAAAGCAACCATCGGCTAATATCCAAATGGCTTTTCTGTTGCCGTCAGAATTCAGAGTCATTGGTGAGAGCCAATAGCCGATCCAAGCAGTCAGCTTTGAAAACCCATATTAATGGATAATCCAATAGATGGTACAGATGACAAACTAGGACATGGCTTCACATCGGCCAATGAATTGGAAGAAGTAGATATTGGTCCTAGAGATAGACCTAGGCCAACGTACGTAATTGCCAAGTTGGATCCAGAGTATAAGCGGGAATTAATTGATTTATTAAAGGAATTTAAAGACTGCTTTGCTTGGGAATACTATGGGATGCCTGGTTTAGACCAGTCAATTATTGAACATCGATTGCCAATCAAACCTGGATATCGGCCATTTAAACAAGCTCTGAGAAGACTTAACCCGAACATACTCGATGATATCAAAAAGGAGACTAAAAGGTTACTGGAAGCAAAATTTATCCGACCATGTCGATATGCAGAGTGGATATCAAATGTTGTCCCTATATATAAGAAGAATGGAAAACTAAGAGTTTGCATCGATTTCAGGGATTTGAACAAAGCCACACCCATGGATGGTTATCCGATGCCAATAACTGATATGTTAGTAGATGCAGCAGCCAGGAACAAGGTTATTAGCTTCATGGATGGTAATGTAGGGTACAACCAAATTTTCATGGCTGAAGAAGACATAGCAAAGACTACTTTTAGGTGCCCCAGCGCAATCAGTCTATTAAAGTGGGTTGTGATGACCTTTGGTCTGAAGAATGCTGGTGCAACTTATCAAAGGGTGATGAATTACATTTTCCATAAGTTGATCGGCAGGATTGTTGAAATCTACATTGATGATGTGATGATAAAATCCAATGGGTACAAAGAGCACCTGGCTGACTTGCGTGAGACTCTAGAATGCACAAGAAAGCATGGTTTAAAGATGAATCCTAATACGTGTGCTTTTGGAGTATCAGCTAGACAATTCTTAGGGTTCATGGTCCACGAGAGAGGAATCGAAGTTGGTTAGAAGAGCGTGAAAGCAATTGATGAGGCAGTTCCCCCAACTACCAAAATAGAGTTGCAATCTCTGCTTGGTAAAATTAATTTTATCAAAAGATTCATTTCAAATTTGTCGAAAAGGACCCTGTCGTTTTCTCCCTTGTTGAAGTTGAAAAATGATCAAGAATTCAAGTGGGGTGACATACAACAAAGGGCGTTTAAAGAGATAAAAGAATATATGAAGTGTCCACCTGTGCTGGTCCCTCCTCAGCAAGGTAAGCCATTTAAGTTGTACATATCGGCTGATGACAAGACAATTGGATCGGCCTTGATGTAAGAATTTGAAGGAAAAGAAAGAGTTGTTTTCTATCTGAGTAGAAGACTACTAGATCCAGAGACATGATATGCTCCCACCGAAAAGTTATGCTTGTGCTTATATTTCTCTTGCACTAAATTGCGACACTACATATTATCGACTGAGTGTACAGTTGTTTCCAAGGCTGATGTGGTTAAGCACATGTTATCAATGCCAATACTGAATGGTAGAGTGGGAAAGTGGATTCTTGCATTATCAGAATTTGACTTGAAGTACTAGTCGGCTAAAGCAGTCAAAGGACAAGTAATGGCCAATTTTATCACCTAGCATCATAAGCCAAGCATTGGTTATGTAGAACCGATGCCTTGGACATTATTCTTTGATGGATCATCATGCAAGCAGGGTGGTGGCATTGGTATTGTTATTATTTCGCCTCGAGGGGCAAGTTTTGAGTTTGCTCTTCCAACCGAGCCAATGATTACTAACAATCAAGCGAAGTACGAAGCTATTCTCAAGGGACTTCAACTTCTTCATGAAGTAAAGGCCGAAGCAATTGAAGTGTTTGGTGATTCGTAGTTAATCATTAATTAGTTGATCGGCCTATATGAGTGCAAAGAAGAGACTTTGAAAGGATACTATGATAAGTGTCAAAAGTTACTCAAGGAGTTTCTTCATATCTCTTTCCAACATATTCCGAGAGCACAAAACCAAGAAGCTAACCATCTAGCTCAAAGTGCATCAGGATATCAAGTGTTTCAAGAAGTCTTGAGTAGTGAAACCTCAACTGATGACTGGAGAGTCAAAATAGCCGATTACCTTAGAGATCCGTCTCAGAAAGTTACTAGAAAGCTAAGGTATAAATCGGCTAAGTATGTTTTGTTAGATGATCAGTTATACTATAAAACAGTTGATGGGGTGTTGCTCAAATGCCTAAACTAGGAAGAAGCTAAGGTGTTGATGGGTGAGGTGCATGAAGGGATATTTGGAGCTCATCAATCGGCTTATAAGATGAAATGGATTATCCGCAGAGCTGGATATTTCTGGCCAATGATGTTGAAAGATTGTTTTGAATATTACAAGGGGTGCTAGGACTGTCAATGTTTAG